>NC_060180.1:9175544-9343044 GCF_021184085.1 Oncorhynchus gorbuscha | reverse complement strand
AACAATCACACACAGTCCTCCTGTAACAATCACACACAGTCCTCCTGTAACAATCACACACAGTCCTCCTGTAACAATCACACACAGTCCTCCTGTAACAATCACACACAGTCCTCCTGTAACAATCACACACAGTCCTCCTGTAAATCACACACAGTCCTCCTCACACACAGTCCTCCTGTAAATCATACACAGTCCTCCTGTAACAACCACACACAGTCCTCCTGTAACAACCACACACAGTCCTCCTCACACACAGTCCTCCTATAAATCACACACAGCCCTCCTGTAAATCACACACAGCCCTCCTGTAAATCACACACAGCCCTCCTGTAAATCACACACAGCCCTCCTGTAAATCACACACAGCCCTCCTGTAAATCACACACAGCCCTCCTGTAAATCACACACAGCCCTCATGTAAATTGCTCACACTCCTTCTGTAAATCAGACACAGTCCTCCTGGAACAATCAGACACAGTCCTCCTGTAACAATCACACACACAGTCCTCCTCTAAATCAAACTGTCCTCCTGTAACAATCACACATAGTTATCATATAAATCACACACTGTCCTCCTGTAACAACAACACACAGTCCTCTACATACACCTGGAACAACAGTCCCGCATATTGTGCATCATCTGTCAACCTGCTATCCTCCACCGTCTGGCTGATACAGGACCCACTGAATAATGATATCAAATGCAACCTACTAAACAAGTATTACACTGTTGAAACTTTAAACAGGCAACTCATTGTTCTGTCATGAAGCAGTGCGGGCGCCGACGGCTGGGTATCTCCAGAGAACATATGGCAGCGCTGAGTGTGGCACAAACCGGCAGCGCTACGTGTGGCACAAACCGGCAGTGCTAAGTGTGGCACAAACCGGCAGCGCTAAGTGTGGCACAAACCGGCAGCGCTACGTGTGTGGCACAAAACCGTGTGGGCAGCGCTACGTGTGGCACAAACCGGCAGCGCTACGTGTGGCACAAACCGGCAGCGCTAAGTGTGGCACAAACCGGCAGCGCTACGTGTGGCACAAACAGGCAGCACTACGTGTGGCACAAACCGGCAGCGCTACGTGTGGCACAAACCGGCAGCGCTAAGTGTGGCACAAACCGGCAGCGCTACGTGTGGCACAAACCGGCAGCGCTAAGTGTGGCACAAACCGGCAGCGCTACGTGTGGCACAAACCGGCAGCGCTACGTGTGGCACAAACCAGCAGCGCTACGTGTGGCACAAACCAGCAGCGCTACGTGTGGCACCAACCCGCACCGTCAGGCCAACAGATGCAGACCCAGCTGCCAGTGGAGATAAGGCTTGTGAAGGATGCTATGACAACCCAGCCGTTCTCCGACAATATAGAGCCTCAGTCAGTGCTGAGCCCATACAAAGCCGCTATTTGAATATCTTATTTCCCCTTCCGTCTGCCTCGCTCTGTTCACATCAATCAATATCAGAAGATCTCCACTCGGTACCTTGATTGACTTTCTTGACTTCTCAGGATCCTAGATCATGGCTGGAGGCATTCTGACTAACACGGGCTAACACTAACAAGGGCTAACACTAACACTGGCTAACACTAACACGGGCTAACACTAACACTGGCTAACCCCAACACGGGCTAACACTAACACGGGCTAACACTAACACGGGCTAACACTAACACGGGCTAACACTAACACGGGCCAATCCAGATAACACTGACTGGTGTTGGTGTTCTAACAATTGACTCTCTCTCAACTTACTGGAGGGTATTTTAACAGGGTATTGTTTAGGCCTTGAGTAGTGTGTGGTCGTCTCTCTCTCTTTCTGACTGTCATGTTTTGTCATTTATTATCTTGTCTTGTCCCTGTGCTTCCCATTCTATTCGTTTCCCTCTGCTGGTCTTATTAGGTTCTTTCCCTCTTTCTATCCCTCTCTCTCCCCCTCCCTCTCTCACTCTCTCGCTCTCTCTTCTCTCTATCGTTCCGTTCCTGCTCCCAGCTGTTCCTATTCCCCTAATCAATCATTTAGTCTTCCCACACCTGTTCCCGATCCTTTCCCCTGATTAGAGTCCCTATTTCTTCCTTTGTGTTCCGTTCCTGTCCTGTCGGTTCCTTGTCTAGAATTCACCGTGCTGTGTTTGTGTATCGCCCTGTCGTGTCGTGTTTTCCTCAGATGCTGCGTGGTGAGCAGGTGTCTGAGTCTGTCTGGTTCAAGTGCCTTCCCGAGGCAACCTGCTGTTCACCTGCTGTTCAAGATCGAGTCTCCAGTTTGTCCTCGTCATTTCGAGTGAAAGTTGTGTTTTTTGTTTGTATTTACTTTACTGGATTAAAGACTCTGTTTTCGCCAAGTCGCTTTTGGGTCCTCTTTCACCTGCATGACAGAAGGAACCGACCAAGGAATGGACCCAGCGACTTCAGACGCTCGTTACACTGCCGTCGAGATCCAAGGAGCCATGCTCGGCAGACACGAGCAGGAATTGTCTGCTGCTCGCCATGCCGTGGAGAACCTGGCCGCTCAGGTTTCCGACCTCTCTGGACAGTTCCAGAGTCTACGTCTCGTGCCACCTGTTACTTCCTGGCCTGCCGAGCCTCCAGAACCTAGGGTTAATAACCCACCTTGCTACTCCGGGCAGCCCACTGAGTGCCGCTCCTTTCTCACGCAGTGTGAGATTGTGTTCTCTCTCCAACCCAACACATACTCTAGAGAGAGAGCTCGGGTTGCTTACGTCATTTCACTCCTTACTGGCCGGGCTCGAGAATGGGGCACAGCTATCTGGGAGGCAAGGGCTGATTGCTCTAACAAGTTCCAGAACTTTAAAGAGGAGATGATTCGGGTTTTTGACCGTTCAGTTTTTGGTAGGGAGGCTTCTAGGGCCCTGGCTTCCTTATGCCAAGGTGAACGGTCCATAACGGATTATTCTATTGAGTTTCGCACTCTTGCTGCCTCTAGTGAGTGGAACGAGCCGGCGCTGCTCGCTCGTTTTCTGGAGGGACTCCACGCAGTGGTTAAGGATGAGATTCTCTCCCGGGAGGTTCCTTCAGATGTGGACTCTTTGATTGCTCTCGCCATCCGCATAGAACGACGGGTAGATCTTCGTCACCGGGCTCGTGGAAGAGAGCTCGCATCAACGGTGTTTCCCTGCTCCGCATCGCAACCATCTCCCTCCTCTGGCTCAGAGTCTGAGCCCATGCAGCTGGGAGGGATTCGCATCTCGACTAAGGAGAGGGAACGGAGGATCACCAACCGCCTGTGCCTCTATTGCGGAGTTGCTGGACATTTTGTTAATTCATGTCCAGTAAAAGCCAGAGCTCATCTGTAAGCGGAGGGCTACAGGTGAGCGCAACTACTCAAGTCTCTCCATCAAGATCCTGTACTACTTTGTCGGTCCATCTACGCTGGACCGGTTCGGGTGCTACATGTAGTGCCTTGATAGACTCTGGGGCTGAGGGTTGTTTCATGGACGAAGCATGGGTTCGGAAACATGACATTCCTTTCAGAGAGTTAGAGAAGCCTACGCCCATGTTCGCCTTAGATGGTAGTCATCTTCCCAGTATCAGATTTGAGACACTACCTTTAACCCTCACAGTATCTGGTAACCACAGTGAGACTATTTCTTTTTTGATTTTTCGTTCACCGTTTACACCTGTTGTTTTGGGTCATCCCTGGCTAGTATGTCATAATCCTTCTATTAATTGGTCTAGTAATTCTATCCTATCCTGGAACGTTTCTTGTCATGTGAAGTGTTTAATGTCTGCCATCCCTCCCGTTTCTTCTGTCCCTACTTCTCAGGAGGAACCTGGCGATTTGACAGGAGTGCCGGAGGAATATCATGATCTGCGCACGGTCTTCAGTCGGTCCCGAGCCAACTCCCTTCCTCCTCACCGGTCGTATGATTGTAGTATTGATCTCCTTCCGGGGACCACTCCTCCTCGGGGTAGACTATACTCTCTGTCGGCTCCCGAACGTAAGGCTCTCGAGGATTATTTGTCTGTGTCTCTTGACGCCGGTACCATAGTGCCTTCTTCCTCTCCGGCCGGGCGGGGTTCTTTTTGTTAAGAAGAAGGACGGTACTCTGCGCCCCTGCGTGGATTATCGAGGGCTGAATGACATAACGGTTAAGAATCGTTATCCGCTTCCCCTTATGTCATCAGCCTTCGAGATTCTGCAGGGAGCCAGGTGCTTTACTAAGTTGGACCTTCGTAACGCTTACCATCTCGTGCGCATCAGAGAGGGGGACGAGTGGAAAACGGCGTTTAACACTCCGTTAGGGCATTTTGAGTACCGGGTTCTGCCGTTTGGTCTCGCCAATGCGCCAGCTGTTTTTCAGGCATTAGTTAATGATGTTCTGAGAGACATGCTGAACATCTTTGTTTTTGTCTATCTTGACGATATCCTGATTTTTTCTCCGTCACTCGAGATTCATGTTCAGCACGTTCGACGTGTTCTACAGCGCCTTTTAGAGAATTGTCTCTACGTAAAGTCTGAGAAGTGCTCTTTTCATGTCTCCTCCGTTACTTTTCTCGGTTCCGTTATTTCCGCTGAAGGCATTCAGATGGATTCCGCTAAGGTCCAAGCTGTCAGTGATTGGCCCGTTCCAAGGTCACGTGTCGAGTTGCAGCGCTTTTTAGGTTTCGCTAATTTCTATCGGCGTTTCATTCGTAATTTCGGTCAAGTTGCTGCCCCTCTCACAGCTCTTACTTCTGTCAAGACGTGTTTTAAGTGGTCCGGTTCCGCCCAGGAGCTTTTGATCTTCTAAAAGAACGTTTTACGTCCGCTCCTATCCTCGTTACTCCTGACGTCACTAGACAATTCATTGTCGAGGTTGACGCTTCAGAGGTAGGCGTGGGAGCCATTCTATCCCAGCGCTTCCAGTCTGACGATAAGGTTCATCCTTGCGCTTATTTTTCTCATCGCCTGTCGCCATCTGAGCGCAACTATGATGTGGGTAACCGTGAACTGCTCGCCATCCGCTTAGCCCTAGGCGAATGGCGACAGTGGTTGGAGGGGCGACCGTTCCTTTTGTCGTTTGGACAGACCATAAGAACCTTGAGTACATCCGTTCTGCCAAACGACTTAATGCCCGTCAAGCTCGTTGGGCGTTGTTTTTCGCTCGTTTCGAGTTTGTGATTTCTTACCGTCCGGGTAGCAAGAACACCAAGCCTGATGCCTTATCCCGTCTGTTTAGTTCTTCTGTGGCTTCTACTGATCCCGAGGGATTCTTCCTTATGGGCGTGTTGTCGGGTTAACAGTCTGGGGAATTGAAAGACAGGTTAAGCAAGCACTCACGCACACTGCGTCGCCGCGCGCTTGTCCTAGTAACCTCCTTTTCGTTCCTGTTTCCACTCGTCTGGCTGTTCTTCAGTGGGCTCACTCTGCCAAGTTAGCTGGTCATCCCGGTGTTCGAGGCACTCTTGCGTCTATTCGCCAGCGCTTTTGGTGGCCGACTCAGGAGCGTGACACGCGCCGTTTCGTGGCTGCTTGTTCGGACTGCGCGCAGACTAAGTCGGGTAACTCTCCTCCTGCCGGTCGTCTCAGACCGCTCCCCATTCCTTCTCGACCATGGTCTCACATCGCCCTAGACTTCATTACCGGTCTGCCTTTGTCTGCGGGGAAGACTGTGATTCTTACGGTTGTCGATAGGTTCTCTAAGGCGGCACATTTCATTCCCCTCGCTAAACTTCCTTCCGCTAAGGAGACGGCACAAATCATTATCGAGAATGTATTCAGAATTCATGGCCTCCCGTTAGACGCCGTTTCAGACAGAGGCCCGCAATTCACGTCACAGTTTTGGAGGGAGTTCTGTCGTTTGATTGGTGCGTCCGTCAGTCTCTCTTCCGGGTTTCATCCCCAGTCTAACGGTCAAGCAGAGAGGGCCAATCAGACGATTGGTCGCATACTACGCAGCCTTTCTTTCAGAAACCCTGCGTCTTGGGCAGAACAGCTCCCCTGGGCAGAATACGCTCACAATTCGCTTCCTTCGTCTGCTACCGGGTTATCTCCGTTTCAGAGTAGTCTGGGTTACCAGCCTCCTCTGTTCTCATCCCAGCTTGCCGAGTCCAGCGTTCCCTCCGCTCAAGCGTTTGTCCAACGTTGTGAGCGCACCTGGAGGAGGGTGAGGTCTGCACTTTGCCGTTACAGGGCACAGACTGTGAGAGCCGCCAATAAACGCAGGATTAAGAGTCCAAGGTATTGTTGCGGCCAGAGAGTGTGGCTTTCCACTCGCAACCTTCCTCTTACGACAGCTTCTCGTAAGTTGACTCCGCGGTTCATTGGTCCGTTCCGTGTCTCCCAGGTCGTCAATCCTGTCGCTGTGCGACTGCTTCTTCCGCGACATCTTCGTCGCGTCCATCCTGTCTTCCATGTCTCCTGTGTCAAGCCCTTTCTTCGCACCCCCGTTCGTCTTCCCTCCCCCCTCCCGTCCTTGTCGAGAGCGCACCTATTTACAAGGTACATAAGATCATGGACATGCGTTCTCGGGGACGGGGTCACCAATACTTAGTGGATTGGGAGGGTTACGGTCCTGAGGAGAGGAGTTGGGTTCCGTCTCGGGACGTGCTGGACCGTTCACTCATTGATGATTTCCTCCGTTGCCGCCAGGATTCCTCCTCGAGTGCGCCAGGAGGCGCTCGGTGAGTGGGGGGTACTGTCATGTTTTGTCATTTATTATCTTGTCTTGTCCCTGTGCTTCCCATTCTATTCGTTTCCCTCTGCTGGTCTTATTAGGTTCTTTCCCTCTTTCTATCCCTCTCTCTCCCCCTCCCTCTCTCACTCTCTCGCTCTCTCTTCTCTCTATCGTTCCGTTCCTGCTCCCAGCTGTTCCTATTCCCCTAATCAATCATTTAGTCTTCCCACACCTGTTCCCGATCCTTTCCCCTGATTAGAGTCCCTATTTCTTCCTTTGTGTTCCGTTCCTGTCCTGTCGGTTCCTTGTCTAGAATTCACTGTGCTGTGTTTGTGTATCGCCCTGTCGTGTCGTGTTTTCCTCAGATGCTGCGTGGTGAGCAGGTGTCTGAGTCTGTCTGGTTCAAGTGCCTTCCGAGGCAACCTGCTGTTCACCTGCTGTTCAAGATCGAGTCTCCAGTTTGTCCTCGTCATTTCGAGTGAAAGTTGTGTTTTTTTGTTTGTATTTACTTTACTGGATTAAAGACTCTGTTTTCGCCAAGTCGCTTTTGGGTCCTCTTTCACCTGCATGACACTGACAGCATTTTATAATGGGGGCATATTCTCCTCTTATTCAACTGTCATTCTCAAATAGATATGTATTATCTTAATTTGATCACTCTGTTGTTACAATTTTCATGCACTGCAGGAAGTTAAAATGCGCCTTGTGATTTACGTTATAAAAAACACTGAAAACCCACAGTTCTCTTTTCCTCACTAGAGCTTACACTTAAACTTGTCTACTGTAGTCTATCAAAACACATTTTCCCCATTAGAAAGTATCACTTATTATTTTGCTACGGTGACCAAACTGGTCAAATTAGGATCTGACACCTGTACTGACACTCATTCTCTCTCTACTTCAAATGCAGCATCAATGTAAGGCATCTGTTATAGAACTTTGTCAGTGTCCCTCACGTGGTGTATCATCTCTAAACCTGATATCAGCCTCTCTCTGTCTGACCCATATAGCACTCCCTCCAGGGAGCTCCACACACCCACCTGTCGGTCGTAGTTGATCTGGGTCTCCTGCTCGATATCAGAGTCCAGCTCCGGGACATCAGACACATCAGAGTCAGACTCCTCACTGTTGGAGTCTGCATGGCCATCTAGAGGGAACCGATACCAGGAGACAGCAAGGAAACAGATTTTCACTGGTGCAACAATCACTCATTACATTGGCTTTTGACAAGATCATGAATATTGTCTACAGTAGTCACTCCCCTAACCACTGTTGTGAGGTACATTAAATCATATAGCTCAGACACAAATCTACCCAAGAATACTTCTGCACCAGCTCTACATGACCATATGGGGCCTCTCAATAGAACCGTACAGTACATTCATAAACATTTCAAACCCCCAGGTTCCTCTGGGTGTATAAAACAATCCATGCCCAACAAATTGAGGCTGTTCTGAGGGCAAAAGGGATTGGGTGCAACTCAATATTAGGAAGGTGTTTTTAATGTTTTATTCTCTCAGTATACTGTACCTTGTGGTATACTGGTCTCCAGTCCTCCATTCATGATGCCCTCAGGCAGGAACTTCCACTGGAACACAGAATGGTCGGACCCGCCAGTGGTCAACACCCACTGCAGGTCGTGAGACCAGTGCACGTTGGTCACGTGGGCCGAGTGGCCAATGTACTTTTTGAATTTTGCCCCTGTGCACAACATCAGGCAAAGAAAAACTAGTCAAAGTGAAATGAGAGAAGGGGAGTGTTCAACATAATTCCTTCTCTCAACATTGTATATTTACAAAAACATTTACTGACCTTTCTTTAGGCAGGGGAAGCGGAACAGTTTGACCAGACCAAAGTCATCTCCAGCAACCAGCACAGCGCTGCAGTAGTTGGCGTCCACAGAGTTTACGTCACTGATGTTGGTGTACTTGGGCCAGATCCCACTCACCTCTGGACCAATCACACTTGTCCACGAGCTCCAGTGGATCCCTTTTACCTCCTCCTTAGTGGTCAGGTGCTTCCCAACTTCATGGGAGAAAAACAGGATGGAGGACTAAAATGGGCAGAATCTTACAGGTAAAACCAGGTTGTTCTGTACATTTTACCTCAATTACCTCGAGACCGGTGCCCCCACACATTGACTCTGTACCGGTACCCCCTGTATGTAGCCCCGCTATTGTTATTTACTGCTGCTCTTTAATTATTTGACATTCTTATCTCTTACTTTTTTTAGGTATTTTCTCCAAACTGCATTGTTGGTTAACGGTTTGTAAGTAAGCATTTCACTGTAAGGTCTGACATGATGGCGACTGCACTTGAAGAAACTTTCAAAGTGCTTGAAATTTTCCACATTGACCGACCTTCATATGTTAAAGTCATGATGGGCTGTTGTTTCTCTTTGCTTATTTGAGCTATTTTACCAAATAGGGCTGTCTTCTGTATACCACACCTACCTTGTCACAACACAACTGATTGGCTCAAACGCATTAAGGAAATTCCACAAATGAACTTAACAAAGCACACCTGTTAATTGAAATGCATTCCAGGTGACTACCTCATGAAGCTGGTTGAGAGAATGTGTGTGCAAAGCTGTAATCAAGGCAAAGGGTGGCTACTTTGAAGAATCTCAAATATAAAATATATTTGGATTTGTTTAACACTTTTTTGGTTACTATTTCATAGTTTTGATGTCTTCACTATTATTCTACAATGTAGAAAATAGCAAAAAATACAAAACAATTATTGAATGAGTAGGTGTGTCCAAACTTTTGACTGGTACTGTAGGTGCAGTGGAATGTGTTGTTTTACAGGGTCAGCCATAGTAGCACAGCGCCCCTGGAGCCAATTTGGGTTGTCGTCTCAGGTATTCGAAACCAGCGACCTTTCAGTTCCTGGCCCACCCTCTATGCACTAGGCTACCTGCCACTCGGAATCAGAAGAAACTATTGCATAATCACGTCGATGGATGTTTAAGCCGGATGTGATGTGAAGATTGCTGGTGTGTGTGTAACAGGGATTGCTTGGCATGGCGATAAGCTAGCTTTGAACCATCTTCATGGGCCTAATTGCTGTTTACTGTCAAGCTGATTGCTGTACGATCTGTTTATGTAACTTATCCCGATAAGGAAACAAGAGACATCAGATTTAATCACTGATTGTGTTCACAGCAAGTCGAGGTAATAGGAGTTATATCATGGTTATCATAGCCTGGTTCAGAGGAAAGACACAGGGTCATTATGAAGCTTTGCTTTTTCACCGGTGGCGTTGATTCACTCACTTGGCATCCTGTAGAAGAGGCGTTCTCCCGCCCCGTCGTTGCTCTGGAGGAACTTGCTGTCCATGGACCAGTCCAGGTGGGTGATGAAGCTGGAGGACTTGTTGCACTCACCCACCTTCTTGTAGCGCTGCGCCACGGCGTACACATCCACCAGGCCGTCATTAGAGCCCACGGCCAGGTAGCTGCCATCCGGAGAGAACTTCATCTCATGAATCACTTCCTTCCTGTCTTTAATGTGCACCACCTCCGTCATGTCCCTGGGAGAGAGAGGAGTGGGAGGGTGGATGAGAGGGAGGGAAGAGAGATGGAGGGGAAGAGAGAGAGAGAAAAAGAGAGCAAATCAGCAAAAGAGAAAGAGTGAGGAGAAGACAGAGAGAAAGAGTGAGGAGATGGGGTAAAGAGAAAGGGAGAGAGACAGAGAGAAAGAAAAGAGTGAATCCCTCGGCTCTGTACGGGAGGCCAGCTGGCTAGCTCATCCGTCTACCTAGTGGCTTTGTTTAGACAGGCAGTCCAATTCTGGTCTTTTGATCAATCACATCAGATATTTTGACATCAGACCTTTTTCAGAGCTGAACTGAGTGGTCAAATTAGTGAAAAATATATCACAATTGGGCTACCTGTGTAAACTCAGCCAGTGAGCAGTAGCAGATGGACTGGGTCTGTTCATTGTCATTATGGACCAATTGCAACCATCAATGGCCACCAGATGATCATCAGCCAATCTCTCGCTAAACCATCAATACGCACTAAATTCCTCCGCAGAGCTGATCTCAATTGGAACCATTATTGGTCACCTCATTACCACTACCTAAAGCTGATGTCAGCGTGAATTTAGTCCAGGTTTTCCCTAACTCGGTCCTTGGGACCCCACATTTTGGTTTTTGTCCTAATACTACACATTTGGTTAAATTTTCAAATGCTTGATGAATGGTTGTTTGAATCAACTTGAATCAAAACCAAAACATGCACCCTTTAGGGTCCCAAGGACAGAGTTAGTGAAATGCTACTTTAGTCCTTGCTACCAAAGTCTCTGAAGATGTGTTCGCCCTCTGGTGGGTATTATCATCGGAACAACGTTTTAAGCAGACCTAGGGCGATTGATCTATTTGACAATAATTCTGCACAACTGAAATAAGTATTTCCTTGTTAACCACAGCAAACCTACTGTGGCAATTATCCGACATGTTGTATGAATGGAAAAATAATATTGGTGTAGCCTACTCTTATTATTTTATTTGTTTCCAGTTGATGTAATCCATTAAATCAGGGGCGTAACTTTGGTTTTAGAAGGGGGGATATCCGCAGTGGGGGGGAACCCCACTCGGCGACATCCGCATGGTCCTAAAGCACACAGTTGCCTCGTTCTGTATCACATTCCAATGATAAAACTGGGTGGGGCAAAAATGTGAAAGTTGCACCCCTGCATTAAATACTGTCTTTCAAAGAAAATGATCTGATATGGTAATTTCTTATCAAGATCGGGGGTAAAATATCATTGTACTGTGCCTATTTCAAATATGTAACTAATCTATATTTTATCAAATGAAAATGTAGGCTAATGAAGTTATTTGAAATGGCATATATTATATTAATAATGATTATATTATTATTTAGCTATTTAAGGTTAAACGTTTTAATGAAATATAGGCCTTCTACTTCTATATTCTTATACTCTAAGGCTGCGTTTACCCCAGGGGTTCCCAAACTGGGTCCTGGATGCAGCTGTCAGCTGTCATAATCGCGTGACTCGGCAACAACGAGTGATCAACTAATCCGCTGGTTTATTTTTGTGGGTTTTTCGTTACTAGCAAGTTTGCTTTAATATGCAGATGAAAGTAATCTCCCATTAGTAGCATTTGAAGAAATCCAGCAGTAATGCACAGCGCTACCTTCTGCTTGTTATTTGTAA
The DNA here is from genome assembly GCF_021184085.1 of Oncorhynchus gorbuscha. Classification (NCBI taxonomy): domain Eukaryota; kingdom Metazoa; phylum Chordata; class Actinopteri; order Salmoniformes; family Salmonidae; genus Oncorhynchus; species Oncorhynchus gorbuscha. The sequence goes on along the minus strand of NC_060180.1, from coordinate 9,331,246 downwards.
AGCCAGCTCAAACAATGAGGCAGCCTCGCCACTAGACTCGTCCTCCTACTGTTTCTCTCTGCGGAGGAGGCATTACAATGAAACCACCACAGTCTTATCACACCTGCTGCTCCCACACAAAAGCAATTTTACCAGCCCAGACTTGATTAACTCAATTTTGACTGGTCATTTTGGATGGGGGGAGTGTGTAATCGCAGGATGGCTAGACAGTATGGCTTCATATTCTAACAACGTGCTGTAATTGTTATTCATGGTGCCAGTGATGGTGTCTCCTATCCTGAAAAACTCCTAACCATTAGATATGGTGAACAGTAATTATAGGGAATAGCCTATGGGGAATATCAAGGTATACAGTGCACTATGTGGCTCAATAATCAGCCAACAGCTATAGCCAACGATGAGGTGTATAAAAAGTCAGAGTAACAAGTCAAACCCTTCTGAACATACCGTCTCTCAGTAAAAACCATACAGCACAATACAACACAATACAACACAATACAACAGAGCCCCAGGCAACAGAAATTCAATCCAATCATAAAAAAGCTGCTTCTGCAAGCTCACTCATTTCTAATAGACTGAATACAAATCAGGAGCACTGCTCACTTCAAAGTGCAGCGTGGGGATTAGCCACTTCAAAACGTATTGATTAACAGCACTGCGACCAATTTACTATAACTTAATGGAAAGTGCAGGCCTGCACACTGGGTCTGCTGTGGAGTAAATTAAACTGAGGCTTTCAATCAGGTTTTAAGTGATGAATTCAGCATCTCAATATGGGACTGTTTAAACCCGAGGTTTTGGCCCACTGTAGGCTAAGTTTCATAACTTTATGGCCCTTCTTTACAAGATGTATCTGAAGAGTTTGATGCTGAAAGTACTTTCACCAGCTTTGGCATAATTCAACCTGCTGGGCACACACTGGATGAATCAATGTTGTTTCCACGTCATTTCAATAAAATCAAGGAAATTACAAATCTTAGAAGCCTTTTTAAACCTTGAATACACTACAAGTTTGAATTTCCTCAAACTACCGGGTGATCAAATGAAGATTCTCTAGGGACTAAAGATGTTAGCAGTACCTGACTCGGAGCACAGTGAAGGAGCCGTCCTTCATGCCAAGAGCAAGCTGAGAGCCATCGTGGCTGAAGGCCACACTGCGGACAGCCTCTTCCATGTTACAGCGAGCTATCAGGGTGTGGTCTGCCAGGCTCCACAACCTGAAAACACCACACACACACACACACACACACACACACACACACACACACACACACACACACACACACACACACACACACACACACACACACACACACACACACACACACACACACACACACACACACACACACACACACACACACACACACAATCGTGACCAATCAGCACAGTTTCAGCTATGAACATTGCCTCTGTAGAGACAGTCATAATAGAGTAAATTATATGAGTAGTAGTTAAGTGACAGAAGTTTTAATGAGCTAGTTGCAGCTGCAGGGTGAAGACTTGAATTAAGTTGAATTAAGTTGCTGAGATGCAGTAGGTGTATGTGTGTGTATTTATTATGGAGTGTGCGGATGTGTGTCCACTCGGGCTCGTGAGCGTGTATGTGTGTGCATGTGTGTCTGTGAGACAGAGACTAATTGGCTCCTTGATTGGGCCCTCAGAGAGCTCTGTCTCTCCTGGTAGAGCAGAGTTGTGTGGGTCTGTGTGTGTGTTGTGGAGGGACTGATCCAGTTCTACTGATAGCAGACGTGAGGCCTCATTATGCATGATGTGTCCCCTGCACAAGCTGACACTGTGTCTTCTCCATAGGTAGCTCTGAACGAGCCTACAACTGTTCCTGTTAGAAATGTGAAGAACAGTGTCTTACAAACTAAGGGCTGTTTGAGAGCGAGGAGAACCAATGAACCAAACAGGACGAGTAGGACTGCGGGTCAGGGTTCACTGAGTGGATGTGATTAAGATGAAAAGTCTGGATGGAGTGGTGGATTAAAATAGAATGGACAGAGATGTTGGCCTGGGTGATAACTACTGGGTCTATAAAGATGCTCCTGATGGAATTGATGTACGAGCTACATAGCTGCTGGAGATAATACTGACCGTACAGATCGATCGTCACTGCCGGTCACAGCGAGCGGTTTCTTGGGATGGACGTCCAGAGCCCAGAGCTCTCCCTCACAGTGACCCTGAATGATGAGCAGAGGCTTGTCTCTGTCCCGAACCATCACCTCAAAGATCTCACTGTCCTGTGTCCCCGCCAGGATACGGTCTGCTCTCCAACACACACTACGGATAGACAGCCCTGAGAGAGAGATGTAAGAGAGGGAGGAGGGATTTGATTTGATTTGGATCTCTTTTAGTCCCCATTTGGACTTCCAGGAGTCCTTAAATATTAAAATACTATTTATAATACGAACACATTTCCACATATAACACACTATTACAAACATACATAACATACTAACATAAAGAACCAATAAATACTCAATCTAAAAAAACATTGATTCTTCATCTACTATAGTCCCACAACATTTCTATGTATTATATTTAAATCGTTTTAAAATCATGTTTAAATTGATATATTGAAAGGTTTCTGGCTTGCTCAGTTAATTTATTCCATTTTTTTATTACTCTAAATCGAAATTTTATTTTGACCATTTCTCTTTTCTGTCTAGACAACGTGTGGACAATCTATTCCTAGTATTTATGGAATGTCTGTCTCTTACCAACTGAATACTATTGTGAATAGAACTTGGCCGTTTTAAATTATGTATATTATGATATAAAATAAGCATGTTCCTTTCAATTATCTTATCGATTGATGACCAACCAAGAGGATTGCGCATGACTGCAACAGAAGAACCATATCTCCACCTTAAAACAATCCTTGCTGCTTTGTTCTGTGCATCTGCAGCCTCCTAACTTGATGATGCATTTCCCCAGACCACAGAACAGGTAGAGGGAGAGAGAGGGAGATAGATGGATAGAGAGAAAGAGAGAGAGAGAGGGAGAGAGGACATGACAAATAATGAATGCTCTGTCATGTATAACAAAAGTGGAGGGTCGAATGCAATCCCACCCGTTCCTCAGCAGGTGATAAAGGGCAGCATCCAATCCACTTCATCATGTTTTACACTTCAATCAAGAGTTAGAAACTATTACATTCAGACAGCGTTCCGAGTTTCACAGAGTAAATCACAGAAGGAGAATGTGTGGCTGATACAGGTCGACTTTCATTTGGGAAGAGAGAGATGAAGCAGACAACTCTAGAGGGAGAATGTGTGGCTGATACAGGTTGAATTTCATTTGGGAAGAGAGAGATGAAGCAGACAACTCTAGAGGGAGAAACAGATTGAGCTTCTTCAGTGAAGCCATCTCAAGCAAGCAAGACATCAGCAAGACATCACCCAATGCAAGACATCAGTACTAAAAAGTCTGTAATTCAGTCAGTAGAAGCACAGCTATAAATCCCCAGACTCTTGTTATAACAAGGGTAGGCCGTCATTGTAAATAAGAATTTGTTCTTAACTGACTAGCTTAATTATATAAAGGTTAAAAAAAAATACTCAATAACATCACAGGATATGAAAACAATTATAAAACATTACCTGGCAACCAGAAACCAGCTACAAAAAAATGTATAAGCTAACAGCGTACCTGCAACCGAGCCAGTCTCATAATCTGTGTGGACATAAAATACCTGGCAACCAGATAACTCGAGTTAATTGGCTGCACAGTACACTTCAGTTTGACACCCTGGGGGGAATAACCATTTCTGAAAAGTAATTACTTATCTCAAATGTCTTCTCTCTAAAACCAATCTGCAGTTGGGAATCAAACCTTCACTTGGACGCAACATTTTCAAGAACAGAAGTTGGAAATCCTTTAATGCAGAGGGTACAGCAATCATTTGTAGAACATTCTAATCTAGAGCCGCAAACTATTATGAAGGTTTACTAATTTACGTTTGGAAAAGTTATGCCTTTTGCATAATGACATTCCTACTGACCAAACCGACAAGATCGATTTAAACTCAATCAAGATTCATATTACAATATTTATTTCCGAAGGTCTTTGACCGGCCATCAAACACCCAACAATGCCAGTATCTAATCCCAGGCTGTCTGTGGGGCTTTCAGAAAGGCCACAGCCTTTATAACTGTCACTTTCCTGTGAAAGGTCAGATATTAGTATTCCCCACCCCCGGAGATGGCTGGGCACACTGAGCTTTATGGGGCTTTTACCAGCCCCTTGCTACAACTAACAGCCAAGCAGCCCCTAGCTACCACTAACAGCCAAGCAGCCACTAGCTACCACTAACAGCCAAGCAGCCCCTAGCTACCACTAACAGCCAAGCAGCCCCTAGCTACCACTAACAGCCAAGCAGCCCCTAGCTACCACTAACAGCCAAGCAGCCACTAGCTACCACTAACAGCCAAGCAGCCCCTAGCTACCACTAACAGCCAAGCAGCCCCTAGCTACCACTAACAGCCAAGCAGCCCCTAGCTACCACTAACAGCCAAGCAGCCCCTAGCTACCACTAACAGCCAAGCAGCCCCTAGCTACCACTAACAGCCAAGCAGCCCCTAGCTACCACTAACAGCCAAGCAGCCCCTAGCTACCACTAACAGCCAAGCAGCCCCTAGCTACCACTAACAGCCAAGCAGCCCCTAGCTACCACTAACAGCCAAGCAGCCCCTAGCTACCACTAACAGCCAAGCAGCCCCTAGCTACCACTAACAGCCAAGCAGCCCCTAGCTACCACTAACAGCCAAGCAGCCACTAGCTACCACTAACAGCCAAGCAGCCCCTAGCTACCACTAACAGCCAAGCAGCCCCTAGCTACCACTAACAGCCAAGCAGCCCCTAGCTACCACTAACAGCCAAGCAGCCCCTAGCTACCACTAACAGCCAAGCAGCCCCTAGCTACCACTAACAGCCAAGCAGCCCCTAGCTACCACTAACAGCCAAGCAGCCCCTAGCTACCACTAACAGCCAAGCAGCCCCTAGCTACCACTAACAGCCAAGCAGCCACATCTCAGAACAGAGGAGAGGAGAACAGAGGAGCAAAGGAAGGGAAGCGAGAAGAGACTCATTGATAATACATGAGTGTCACTGATGGTTTCCTCAACTTAGCAGGAGGCATAGAGCAGAAAGAAACAGGGAGTTGACTAAATGTCATCTGTCACAATGGTTTAGAAACCTTTATTCAGTTTCATCCATACAGCACAGAGTCTCACAGACCCGACCATCTTAAATTTGTCTGTCTGATTTGACTAACATGGCTTCCTCTGGCTCAGATGGATTGAAATCTCTCTCTCTCTCTCTCTCTCTCTCTCTCTCTCTCTCTCTCTCTATTCAATTCAAGGGCTTTATTGGCATGGGAAACATGTGTTAACATTGCCAAAGCAAGTGAGGTGGACAACATACAAAGTGAATATATAAAGTGAAAAACAACAAAAATTAACAGTAAACATTAAACATAGAGAAGTTTAAAAACAGTAAAGACATTAAAAATGTCATATTATATAATACAATGTACAAATAGTTAAATGACACAAGATAAAATGAATAAGCATAAATATGGGTTGTATTTACAATGGTGTTTGTTCTTCACTGGTTGCCCTTTTCTCGTGGCAACAGGTCACAAATCTTGCTGCTGTGATGGCACACTGTGGAATTTCACCCAAAAGATATGGGAGTTTTTCAAAATTGGATTTGTTTTCAAATTCTTTGTGGATCTGTGTAATCTGGGGGAAATATGTCTCTCTAATATGGTCATACATTGGGCAGGAGGTTAGGAAGTGCAGCTCAGTTTCCACCTCATTTTGTGGGCAGTGAGCACATAGCCTGTCTTCCTTGAGAGCCATGTCTGCCTACGGCGGCCTTTCTCAATAGCAAGGCTATGCTCACTGAGTCTGTACATAGTCAAAGCTTTCCTTAAGTTTGGGTCAGTCACAGTGGTCAGGTATTCTACCGCTGTGTACTCTCTGTAGGGCCAAATAGCATTCTAGTTTGCTCTGTTTTTTTGTTAATTCTTTCCAATGTGTTAAGTAATTATCTTTTGTTTTCTCATGATTTGGTTGGGTCTAATTGTGCTGTTGTCCTGGGGCTCTGTAGGGTGTGTTTGTGTTTGTGAACAGAGCCCCAGGACCAGCTTGCTTAGGGACTCTTCTCCAGGTTCATCTCTCTGTAGGTGATGGCTTTGTTATGGAAGGTTTGTGAATCGCTTCCTTTTAGGTGGTTGTAGAATTTAACGGCTCTTTTCTGGATTTTGATAATTAGTGGGTATCGGCCTAATTCTGCTCTGCATGCATTATTTGGTGTTTTACGTTGTACACGGAGGATATTTTTGCAGAATTCTGCGTGCAGAGTCTCAATTTGGTGTTTGTCCCATTTTGTGAAGTCTTGGTTGGTGAGCGGACCCCAGACCTCACAACCATAAAGGGCAATGGGCTCTATGACTGATTCAAGTATTTTTAGCCAAATCCTAATTGGTATGTTGAAATTTATGTTTCTTTTGATGGCATAGAATGCCCTTCTTGCCTTGTCTCTCAGATCGTTCACAGCTTTGTGGAAGTTACCTGTGGCGCTGATGTTTAGGCCAAGGTATGTATAGTTTTTTGTGTGCTCTAGGGCAACAGTATCTAGATGGAATTTGTATTTGTGGTCCTGGTGACTGGACCTTTTTTGGAACACCATTATTTTGGTCTTACTGAGATTTACTGTCAGGGCCCAGGTCTGACAGAATCTGTGCATAAGATCTAGGTGCTGCTGTAGGCCCTCCTTGGTTGGTGACAGAAGCACCAGATCATCAGCAAACAGCAGACATTTGACTTCGGATTCTAGCAGGGGGAGGCCGGGTGCTGCAGACTTTTCTAGTGCCCGCGCCAATTCGTTGATATATATGTTGAAGAGGGTGGGGCTTAAGCTGCATCCCTGTCTAACCCCACGACCCTGTGTGAAGAAATGTGTGTGTTTTTTGCCAATTTTAACCGCACACTTGTTGTTTGTGTACATGGATTTTATAATGTCGTATGTTTTACCCCCAACACCACTTTCCATCAGTTTGTATAGCAGACCCTCATGCCAGATTGAATCGAAGGCTTTTTTTGAAATCAACAAAGCATGAGAAGACTTTGCCTTTGTTTTGGTTTGTTTGGTTGTCAATTAGGGTGTGCAGGGTGAATACATGGTCTGTTGTACGGTAATTTGGTAAAAAGCCAATTTGACATTTGCTGCATCTGGCCCAGAACAGAGCCACACATCTTGCTATTCACTGTAATCAGAGGGCTAATATCAATACTATGCATACCAGTCTCTCTTTTGTGTGGACCCCAGAAAGAGTAACTGCTGCTTTTGCAACAGCTAATGGGGATCCTAATAAAATACAGGGACAAGCACAAACATGCGGACCCTGACTAGATTTGATCAGCCTTCTGGCCCCCTGCTTCTCTGGCATCCTCCGGGAACCTGTGAAGGGCCTATCGGCTAATGCACACCGCTTAGACTCTGTGACGTTGAACAGATCAGAGGGCTAGCGCTCATCAACCAATGAGCCCCATGTTGATTCTACCAGGCCTTCAACCAGGCCTTAAAATAGGCCTACCTTTATACCCCTGCTCAGCTTCCCGAAGGTCGATCTTAGTGATAGGCTTGAAGTCCACGTCCCAGAGCCTGACACAGCCGTCACGTCCCCCCGTCGCGAAGCCCTCCTCACAGGCATACATGCTGAAGATCCCAGCCTACACACAGTGAAGTCAACTTTAGGTTTAGGCAGGGGGATTATCAAACTTTTCAAAAAAGTATATTTTCTGTATTGGAGACAAAAAAAGGGGCAAAATTATAATTTTGAATGCTTTTCAACACCTTATAGATTTACATGGGATTCATAGGCAGGGAAGGGGAATTCAGTTGCTGCAGTGTATAGATGTACGCAATTATAGAATTGAGAAGGTTTGGGTTTAGCCAGAGCGGGAGTTTGGATGTCCGGAAGTGTACAGCCAATGTGCAGCCAAGTGTACAGCCAATGGGTGTTGAGAATTAGAGGGACGTATTTCACTCACCCCGTGAGCGGCCTGCACTGTGCGCATTAGGTTCAGTCCTTTCCACACGTAGATATCCCCATTCAACGCTCCAGAGTATGTGACATCATCTTTAGCTGACGCAACACACAGAATGGTTTGTAGGTCCCCCGTCTTCCCGAATATACCCCGTTTGGGCGTCAAGGCGTTCCCGCAGAGAGCCCAGAACTAGAGACATGGAGAGGGGGAAGATGCAGAGGTGGCGAGCGAGTGAAAGAAGAAGGAGAGATGAGACAGGGAATGAGAGAGAAGTACAAGTATGCAATGATAGAGGGAGGAAAGGAAAGGTGAAAGAAAAATTTGAGAGGTGAATAGAAAGGTGGATAAAACAGGCAATGGAGGAGAGAGAGAGAGAGAGGTGGATAAAACAGGCAATGGAGGAGAGATAGAGAGAGGTGGATAAAACAGGCAATGGAGGAGAGATAGAGAGAGGTGGATAAAACCGAAGATGGAGGAGAGGTAGGGAGAGAGGTGTATAAAACCGAAGATGGAGGAGAGGTAGAGAGAGGTGGATAAAACAGAAGATGGAGGAGAGAGAGAGAGGTGGATAAAACAGAAGATGGAGGAGAGAGAGAGAGGTGGATAAAACAGAAGATGGAGGGAGAGAGAGAGGTGGATAAAACAGAAGATGGAGGAGAGAGAGAGAGGTGGATAAAACAGAAGATGGAGGAGAGAGAGAGAGGTGGATAAAACAGAAGATGGAGGAGAGAGAGAGAGGTGGATAAAACAGAAGATGGAGGAGAGAGAGAGGTGGATAAAACAGGCAATGGAGGAGAGATAGAGAGAGATGGATAAAACAGAAGATGGAGGAGAGAGAGAGAGGTGGATAAAACAGAAGATGGAGGAGAGAGAGAGAGGTGGATAAAACAGAAGATGGAGGAGAGATAGAGAGAGGTGGATAAAACAGAAGATGGAGGAGAGGTAGGGAGAGAGGTGTATAAAACCGAAGATGGAGGAGAGGTAGAGAGAGGTGGATAAAACAGAAGATGGAGGAGGTAGAGAGAGGTGGATAAAACAGAAGATGGAGGAGAGAGAGAGAGGTGGATAAAACAGTAGATGGAGAGAGAGAGAGGTGGATAAAACAGAAGATGGAGGAGAGAGAGAGAGGTGGATAAAACAGAAGATGGAGGAGAGAGATAGTTGGATAAAACAGAAGATGAAGGAGAGAGAAAGGTGGATAAAACAGAAGATGGAGGAGAGAGAGAGAGATGGATAAAACAGAAGATGGAGCAGAGAGAGAGAGGTGGATAAAACAGAAGATGGAGGAGAGAGAGAGATGTGGATAACACAGAAGATGGAGGAGAGGTAGAGAGAGAGGTGGATAAAACAGAAGATGGAGGAGAGGTAGAGAGAGGTGGATAAAACAGAAGATGAGAGAGAGAGAGAGAGAGGTGGATAAAACAGAAGATGGAGGAGAGAGAGAGAGGTGGATAAAACAGAAGATGGAGGAGAGAGAGAGAGAGAGGTGGATAAAACAGAAGATGGAGGAGAGGTAGAGAGAGAGGTGGATAAAACAGAAGATGGAGGAGAGAGAGAGAGGTGGATAACACAGAAGATGGAGGAGAGAGAGAGAGGTGGATAAAACAGAAGATGGAGGAGAGGTAGGGAGAGAGGTGTATAAAACCGAAGATGGAGGAGAGGTAGAGAGAGGTGGATAAAACAGAAGATGGAGGAGAGAGAGAGAGGTGGATAAAACAGAAGATGGAGGAGAGAGAGAGAGGTGGATAAAACAGAAGATGGAGGAGAGAGAGAGAGGTGGATAAAACAGAAGATGGAGGAGAGAGAGAGAGGTGGATAAAACAGAAGATGGAGGAGAGAGAGAGAGGTGGATAAAACAGAAGATGGAGGAGAGAGAGAGAGGTGGATAAAACAGAAGATGGAGAGAGAGAGAGGTGGATAAAACAGAAGATGGAGGAGAGAGAGAGAGGTGGATAAAACAGAAGATGGAGAGAGAGAGGAGAGAGGTGGATAAAACATGGAAGATGGAGAGAGGTGTATAAAACCGAAGATGGAGGAGAGGTAGAGAGAGGTGGATAAAACAGAAGATGGAGGAGGTGGATAAAACAGAAGATGGAGGAGGAGAGAGGTGGATAAAACAGAAGATGGAGAGAGAGAGAGAGGTGGATAAAACAGAAGATGGAGGAGAGAGAGAGAGGTGGATAAAACAGAAGATGGAGGAGAGAGAGAGAGGTGGATAAAACAGAAGATGGAGGGAGAGAGAGAGGTGGATAAAACAGAAGATGGAGGAGGAGAGAGAGAGGTGGATAAAACAGAAGATGGAGGAGGAGAGAGAGGTGGATAAAACAGGCAATGGAGGAGAGATAGAGAGAGATGGATAAAACAGAAGATGGAGGAGAGAGAGAGAGGTGGATAAAACAGAAGATGGAGGAGAGAGAGAGAGAGGTGGATAAAACAGAAGATGGAGGAGAGAGAGAGAGGTGGATAAAACAGAAGATGGAGGAGAGGTAGGGAGAGAGGTGTATAAAACCGAAGATGGAGGAGAGGTAGAGAGAGGTGGATAAAACAGAAGATGGAGGAGGTAGAGAGAGGTGGATAAAACAGAAGATGGAGGAGAGAGAGAGAGGTGGATAAAACAGTAGATGGAGAGAGAGAGAGGTGGATAAAACAGAAGATGGAGGAGAGAGAGAGGTGGATAAAACAGAAGATGGAGGAGAGAGATAGTTGGATAAAACAGAAGATGAAGGAGAGAGAAAGGTGGATAAAACAGAAGATGGAGGAGAGAGAGAGATGGATAAAACAGAAGATGGAGAGAGAGAGAGAGAGGTGGATAAAACAGAAGATGGAGAGAGAGAGAGAGGTGGATAAAACAGAAGATGGAGGAGAGAGAGAGAGGTGGATAAAACAGAAGATGGAGGAGAGGTAGAGAGAGAGGTGGATAAAACAGAAGATGGAGGAGAGGTAGAGAGAGAGGTGGATAAAACAGAAGATGGAGGAGAGAGAGAGAGGTGGATAAAACAGAAGATGGAGGAGAGAGAGAGAGAGAGGTGGATAAAACAGAAGATGGAGGAGAGAGAGAGAGAGTGGATAAAACAGAAGATGGAGGAGAGAGAGAGAGGTGGATAAAACAGAAGATGGAGGAGAGAGAGAGGTGGATAAAACAGAAGATGGATAAAACAGAAGATGGAGAGAGAGAGAGGTGGATAAAACAGAAGATGGAGGAGAGGTAGAGAGAGAGTGGATAAAACAGAAGATGGAGATAGAGAGAGGTGGATAAAACAGAAGATGGGAGAGAGAGAGAGGTGGATAAAATAGAAGATGGAGGAGAGGTAGAGAGAGAGGTGGATAAAACAGAAGATGGAGGAGAGAGAGAGAGGTGGATAACACAGAAGATGGAGGAGAGAGAGGTGGATAAAACAGAAGATGGAGGAGAGGTAGAGGGAGAGGTGGATAAAACAGAAGATGGAGGAGAGGTAGAGAGAGAGAAGGATAAAACAGAAGATGGAGGAGAAAGAGAGAGAGGTGGATAAAACAGAAGATGGATAAAACAGAAGATGGAGGAGAGAGAGAGGTGGATAAAACAGAAGATGGAGGGAGAGAGAGAGAGGTGGATAAAACAGAAGATGGAGGAGAGAGAGAGAGAGAGGTGGATAAAATAGAAGATGGAGGAGAGGTAGAGAGAGAGGTGGATAAAACAGAAGATGGAGGAGAGAGAGAGGTGGATAAAACAGAAGATGGAGGAGAGATAGAGAGAGGTGGATAACACAGAAGATGAGGAGAGAGAGAGGTGGATAAAACAGAAGATGGAGGAGAGGTAGAGAGAGGTGTATAAAACAGAAGATGGAGGAGAGAGAGAGGTGTATAAAACAGAAGATGGAGGAGAGATAGAGAGAGGTGGATAAAACAGAAGATGGAGGAGATAGAGAGAGGTGGATAAAACAGAAGATGGAGGAGAGAGAGAGAGGTGGATAAAACAGAAGATGGAGGAGAGAGAGATATGTGGATAACACAGAAGATGGAGAGAGAGAGAGAGGTGGATAAAACAGAAGATGGAGGAGAGGTAGAGAGAGAGGTGGATAACACAGAAGATGGAGGAGAGAGAGAGGAGGATAAAACAGAAGATGGAGGAGAGAGAGAGAGGTGGATAAAACAGAAGATGGAGGAGAGAGAGAGGGAGAGGTGGATAAAACAGAAGATGGAGAGAGAGAGGTGGATAAAACAGAAGATGGAGGAGAGGTAGAGAGAGAGGTGGATAAAACAGAAGATGGAGGAGAGAGAGAGGAGGATAAAACAGAAGATGGAGGAGAGATAGAGAGAGAGGTGGATAAAATAGAAGATGGAGGAGAGGTAGAGAGAGAGGTGGATAAAACAGAAGATGGAGGAGAGAGAGAGGTGGATGAAACAGAAGATGGAGGAGAGAGAGAGAGAGAGGTGGATAAAACAGAAGATGGAGGAGAGGTAGAGAGAGAGATGGATAAAACAGAAGATGGAGGATAGAGAGAGAGGTGGATAAAACAGAAGATGGAGAGAGAGAGAGAGGTGGATAAAATAGAAGATGGAGGAGAGGTAGAGAGAGAGGTGGATAAAACAGAAGATGGAGGAGAGAGAGAGAGGTGGATAAAACAGAAGATGGAGGAGAGAGAGAGAGGTGGATAAAACAGAAGATGGAGGAGAGGTAGAGAGAGAGGTGGATAAAACAGAAGATGGAGGAGAGGTAGAGAGAGAGAAGGATAAAACAGAAGATGGAGGAGAAAGAGAGAGAGGTGGATAAAACAGACGATGGAGGAGAGAGAGAGAGAGGTGGATAAAACAGAAGATGGAGGAGAGAGAGAGAGGTGGATAAAACAGAAGATGGAGGGAGAGAGAGAGAGGTGGATAAAACAGAAGATGGAAGAGAGAGGTGGATAAAATAGAAGATGGAGGAGAGACAGAAGAGGTGGATAAAACAGAAGATGGAGAGAGAGAGGTGGATAAAACAGAAGATGGAGGAGAGATAGAGAGAGGTGGATAACACAGAAGATGAGGAGAGAGAGAGGTGGATAAAACAGAAGATGGAGGAGAGGAGAGAGGTGTATAAAACAGAAGATGGAGGAGAGAGAGAGGTGTATAAAACAGAAGATGGAGGAGAGAGAGAGAGGTGGATAAAACAGAAGATGGAGGAGATAGAGAGAGGTGGATAAAACAGAAGATGGAGGAGAGAGAGAGAGGTGGATAAAACAGAAGATGGAGGAGAGAGAGATATGTGGATAACACAGAAGATGGAGGAGAGAGAGAGAGGTGGATAAAACAGAAGATGGAGGAGAGGTAGAGAGAGAGGTGGATAACACAGAAGATGGAGGAGAGAGAGAGGAGGATAAAACAGAAGATGGAGGAGAGAGAGAGAGGTGGATAAAACAGAAGATGGAGGAGAGAGAGAGGGAGAGGTGGATAAAACAGAAGATGGAGGAGAGAGAGAGGTGGATAAAACAGAAGATGGAGGAGAGGTAGAGAGAGAGGTGGATAAAACAGAAGATGGAGGAGAGAGAGAGGAGGATAAAACAGAAGATGGAGGAGAGATAGAGAGAGAGGTGGATAAAATAGAAGATGGAGGAGAGGTAGAGAGAGAGGTGGATAAAACAGAAGATGGAGGAGAGAGAGAGGTGGATAAAACAGAAGATGGAGGAGAGAGAGAGGGAGAGGTGGATAAAATAGAAGATGGAGGAGAGGTAGAGGTGGATAAAACAGAAGATGGAGGAGAGAGAGAGGAGGATAAAACAGAAGATGGAGGAGAGAGAGAGGGAGAGGTGGATAAAACAGAAGATGGAGGAGAGAGAGAGGTGGATAAAACAGAAGATGGAGGAGAGATAGAGAGAGAGGTGGATAAAACAGAAGATGGAGGAGAGGAGAGAGAGAGGTGGATAAAACAGAAGATGGAGGAGAGAGAGAGGTGGATAAAACAGAAGATGGAGGAGAGATAGAGAGAGAGGTGGATAAAACAGAAGATGGAGGAGAGAGAGAGGTGGATAAAACAGAAGATGGAGGAGAGGTAGAGAGAGAGGTGGATAAAACAGAAGATGGAGGAGAGGTAGAGAGAGAGGTGGATAAAACAGAAGATGGAGGAGAATGGAGGATAAAACAGAAGATGGAGGAGAGATAGATAGAGAGGTGGATAAAATAGAAGATGGAGAGAGGTAGAGAGAGAGGTGGATAAAACAGAAGATGGAGGAGAGAGAGAGGTGGATAAAACAGAAGATGGAGGAGAGAGAGAGGGAGAGGTGGATAAAATAGAAGATGGAGGAGAGGTAGAGGTGGATAAAACAGAAGATGGAGAGAGAGAGAGGAGGATAAAACAGAAGATGGAGGAGAGAGAGAGGGAGAGGTGGATAAAACAGAAGATGGAGGAGAGAGAGAGGTGGATAAAACAGAAGATGGAGGAGAGATAGAGAGAGAGGTGGATAAAACAGAAGATGGAGGAGAGGTAGAGAGAGAGGTGGATAAAACAGAAGATGGAGGAGAGAGAGAGGTGGATAAAACAGAAGATGGAGGAGAGATAGAGAGAGAGGTGGATAAAACAGAAGAGGAGAGAGAGGTGGATAAAACAGAAGATGGAGGAGAGGTAGATAGAGAGGTGGATAAAACAGAAGATGGAGGAAGAGAGAGGTGGATAAAACAGAAGATGGAGGAGAGGTAGAAGAGGTGGATAAAACAGAAGATGGAGGAAGAGAGAGGTGGATAAAACAGAAGATCATTGGATAAAACTTTAGAGATGTCGATAACACAGAAGATGGAGGAGAGAGAGAGAGGTGGATAAAACAGAAGATGGAGGAGAGAAGGGAGAGAGGTGGATAAAACAGAAGATGGAGGATAGGTAGAGAGAGGTGGATAAAACAGAAGATGGAGGAGAGGTAGAGAGAGAGGTGGATAAAACAGAAGATGGAGGAGAGGTAGAGAGAGAGGTGGATAAAACAGAAGATGGAGGAGAGGTAGCGAGAGAGAGGTGGATAAAACATAATATGAGAAAGAGAGAATGTGGAAAATGACCCGGAAAGGATAGAGTGAAGAGGGAGAGAACAAGAGCACAGAGATCCGCGTTTGGAGATGCGTTGCTTCAATCACAACTGTTCATTTGCTAGCCAGCCTGATCTTCTCAGGGCAGATAGCATGGTGCTTGTTTCTAATAAAGCTCACAGCAGTCAATTAAAAGATGTATGTCTCATACCATAACTGGAGATGGTACTACACTCTTAGAAAAAAGGGTTCCAAAAGGGTTCTTCGGCTGTCCCCATAGGAGAACCTTTTTTGGTTCCAGGTAGAACTCTTGGGTTCCATGTAGGAACCTCTGTGGAAAGGGTTCTACATGGAACTAAAAAGGGTTCTACCTGAAACCAAAGGGTTTTTTCAAAAGGTTTTCCTATGGGGACTGCCATACGAACCCTTTTAGGTTCTAGACAGCAACTTTTTTTTTCTAAGAGTGTAAGCAAAACAACTACAAATATGATTATCCATTGCTACTCTTTGTGAGGATATTCCATGTACATATTTATTGTAAACTGAGGGCTCTTCAGTAAGTTGAGAGTTGTATCTGTGTGTGAATGTGAGTGTGGGTACACTAGGAGACAGCCCTTCCAGAGGGGAATGACAGACCAGATTACTGCTTTTGACCCAATGAAAACAATATGTTCCAGTCCCTCTAACACCACTTTCTCATTCTGCTGCTAGGATATCTGAGAGCACCTACTTACTCCTCCACTTTTAACAACAACCATATAAACGTACATGTTGAAGAACAGGGGTTCCCAACCTAGGGGTCGCCCCCCTGTGGGGGGACCGTCCTTGATTGTTTCATTGTATTTAACTCTGCAATGCTTTGGTCTAGAAACAATCAGTCAAATGCAGAGGAAGAGGCAACTCTGATGAACATTGGTTTGTCTCAATGACATTCAGAAACTGACCTATGACCTTCTAAAGTAAAACAAATTGGACAGTCAAATGTCAAAAAGAGATGGGAACCCCTGTTGTAGAACTTGAAAATAGACTGCTGCTGGCTGCATTGGGTAAGGGTAACCCATCCCAAGATTGATAGCTCAGTTTTTTTTTTTTTAAGGTTTTGCATGGACTGACTGCGCAGACTGTGTTGTTATTCTGAAGCTCACCTTGATGTGCTTTACCCCACAGCTCACCAGCCGGTTCTGCTGAAAGGGATCCCAGGATATATCGAAGATCTGAAAGACAGCCAAGCCAATAACAACACAAACATTTCCTCTCAATCACACAGAAAGTCAAGACATAAAACAGATTGTATTCTCACATACACACTTAATCAATACACACCACACATACGAAAATGCAAACATGTGCACAGCACACTTAACAGCCTACCCTGTCTGAATGTCCTGTCGCAGTGGCCAGAATCTTTCCTTTCTTCCAGTCCCAAACACACACTGTATTTTTGCCATCCAGCCCCACAGAGGCCAGCCGCTGAAAAGGAGAGAAAGGGGGACCGCTTCATTAATTCTTCCAGTCCCAAACACACACTGTATTTTTGCCATCCAGCCCCACAGAGGCCAGCCGCTGAAAAGGAGAGAAAGGGGGACCGCTTCATTAATTCTTCCAGTCTGTCATGTTTGTCATTTATTAATGATTCGTTTCCCTCTGCTGGTCTGATTACGCTCTCTCGCTCTCTCTTCTCTCTATCGTTCCGTTTTTGTTCCTATTCCCCTAATCATCATTTAGTCTTCCCACACCCCCGATCCTTTCCCAGAGTCCCTATTTCTTCCTTTGTGTTCCGTTCCGGTCCTGTCGGTTCCTTGTTTAGAATTCACCCATCGCCCTGTCCTGCGTGTTTTTGCCTTCATCAGATGCTGCGTGTGAGCATGTGCGACCTGCAGTCTGTGGCCGCTTCTCCTGTTATTCCCCTCTACAGACTAGAGGATTTCTGTTATTCCCTGTTTGGACATTTCCTGTTAAGGATTCAGGATTTATCGTTTTCTGTTTGGACTTGAATAAACTCTGTTTCTGTTAAGTCGCTTTTGGGTCCTCTTTCACCAGCATGACACACACTGTATTTTTGCCTTCCAGCCCCACAGAGGCCAGCCGCTGAAAAGGAGAGAAAGGGGGACCGCTTCATTAATTCTTCCAGTCCCAAACACACACTGTATTTTTGCCATCCAGCCCCACAGAGGCCAGCTGCTGAAAAGGAGAGAAAGGGGGACCTATTCATTAATCTGCAAAAGAAAGGAGGGAGGCTGTTTCTATTCAATGGAGAAAGCTTAAGAAATATTCATGAATATACTGTAAATGGAGGATTTTATTCTTTATATTTTCATAATCAATTAATGTACAGTACCAGTCAAACGTTTGGACACACCTTCTCAGTCAAGGGTTTTTCTTTATTTTTAATATTTTCTACATTCTAGAATAATAATGAAGACATTAAAACAATGAAATAAGACATATGGAATCATGTCGTAACCAAAAAAAGTGTTATATTTTATATTTGAGATTCTTCAAAGTAGCCACCCTTTGCATTTCAATTAACAGGTGTGCCTTGTTAAAAGTGCATTTGTGGAATTTGTTAATGCATTTGAGCCAATAAGTTGTGTTGTGACAAGGTAGGGGGGTATATAGAATATAGCCCTATTTGATAAAAGACCAAGTCCATATTATGGCAAGAACAGCTCAAATAAGCAAAGAGAAATGACAGTCCATCATTACTTTAAGACATGAAGGTCAGTCAATGTGGAACATTTCAAGAAGTTTGAACATTTCTTCAAGTGCAGTCACAAAAACTATCAAGAGCTATGACAAAATGGCTCTTATGAGGACCGCTACAGAAAAGGAAGACCCACAGTTACCTCTGCTGCAGAGGAGTTAACTGCACCGAAGATTGCAGCCCAAATAAATGCTTCAACAGAGTTCAAGTAACAGACACATCTCAACATCAACTGTTCAGAGAAGACTGTGAATCAGGCCTTCATGATCGAATTGCTGCAAAGGAACCACTAGTAAAGGACACCAATAATAAGAAGAGACTTGCTTGGGCCAAGAAACACGAGCAATGGACTTTAGACCGGTGGAAATCTGTCCTTTGGTTTGATGAGTCCAAATTTGACATCTTCGGTTCCAACAGCCGTGTCTTTGTGAGACGCAGAGTAGGTGAACGGATGATCTCAGCATGTGTGGTTCCCACCATGAAGCATGGAGGAGGAGGTGTGATGGTGTTTTGCTGGTGACACTGTCAGTGATTTATTTAGAATTCAAGGAACACTTAACCAGCAGGCTCCCACAGCATTCTGCAGCAATACGTCATCCCATCTAGTTTGTGCTTTGTGGGAATATCATTTGTTTGTCAACAGAACAACGACCTAAAACAACCATTCAGGCTGTGTAAGGGCTATTTCACCAATAAGGAGAGTTGTGCATTAAATGACTTGGCCTCCACAATCACACAACCTTAACCCAATTGAGATGGTTTGGGATGAGTTGGACCGCAGACTGAAGGACCATATTGAGATGGTTTGGGATGAGTTGGACCGCAGAGTGAAGGAAAAGCAGCCAACAAGTGCTCAGCATATGTGGGAACTCCTTCAAGACTGTTGGAAAAGCATTCCTCATGAAGCTGGTTGAGAGAATGCCAAGATTGTGAAAAGCTGTCATCAAGGGTGGCTACTTTGAAGAACCTCAAATATAAAATATATTTGGATTTGTTTAAAACTTTTTTGGTTACTACATGATTCCACATTTGTTATTTTATAGTTTTGATACGTTGATCAACGAGATTTCATCCTATTTTCACCCACTCAAAAAGACAGCCAGAAGTTTGTTGAATTGCCAATGTGTTATCACTACGCTTTCAACCATCTAAAAGCACGACCAAATTCCAAATGAAAATCAATGTCTGATATTTTGTTTATTTATACAACAACTGCATGTGTTATCACTGTGCTTCAATTTATAGCACAACCACATGACATGGATTGCAGTTGAGATTACATTAAATGTACATGGTGCAAGTGATCAATGCTGTTCAAGATTCTGAGCAGACTATTACAGCAATTGTGAAGATCTCCACAGACCTGCGATGACCTATGCATGCTATCTGGAACATGCTTTATGTGATTATATAAGACTTATAGTCACAGTAACCTCAACATGTGGCCATGGATGTTACTCACTACATTAAGATAGCCTTTAGACTATTTACTATATTACGAAAGTAATATTGAGTTGTGTTTGGTTGACATTACGAACAAATATCAACATTTAAAAGAGATGTGTGTACTGTTTGGATACTTAGAGCTAAGCCACTGGCTTAATCTTATTATTTTATTTATTTAACAAAAAGTGTTTGGTTATAATGGAGACGTGAATCCAACATATCCTTTCTTAACTTGTTGAGAAGTTAATAGGCAATTTACCGTATTGTGAAAGTGATATTGAATTGTGTTTGGTTGTCAATGCTATCAAATAACAACATTTGAAGGATCTTTTTTCTGCTTGGATAGCTCCATCTGTGCCACTGAGTCTGGCTTTAATTCCAGTTGGTCTACAAATGAATCATTTATATTTTGGATTCGGATCTTGATTTCAACCAAAAATCTAAGTTAAAGAATAGGACTAATTCAAACTTTAAATGCACTTTACAGTTTGATTTGATTTAATCCTATTCTTTAACTTAGATTGTTGGTTGAGATGGAGACATGAATCCAACATATAAATTATTAACTTATTAACTGAAATCAACCAGAACTTGAACCCCTAGGCCTATATGTGTCTATGTTTAGTTGAATAGAAACCCTAGGCCTATATGTGTCTATGTTTAGTTGAATAGAAACCCTAGGCTTATATGTGTCTATGTTTAGTTGAATAGAAACCCTAGGCCTATATGTGTCTATGTTTAGTTGAATAGAAACCCTAGGCTTATATGTGTCTATGTTTAGTTGAATAGAAACCCTAGGCCTATATGTGTCTATGTTTAGTTGAATTGAAACCCTAGGCCTATATGTGTCTATGTTTAGTTGAATTGAAACCCTAGGCCTATATGTGTCTATGTTTAGTTGAATTGAAACCCTAGGCCTATATGTGTCTATGTTTAGTTGAATTGAAACCCTAGGCCTATATGTGTCTATGTTTAGTTGAATTGAAACCCTAGGCCTATATGTGTCTATGTTTAGTTGAATTGAAACCCTAGGCTTATATGTGTCTATGTTTAGTTGAATTGAAACCCTAGGCCTATATGTGTCTATGTTTAGTTGAATTGAAACCCTAGGCCTATATGTGTCTATGTTTAGTTGAATTGAAACCCTAGGCTTATATGTGTATATGTTTAGTTGAATTGAAACCCTAGGCTTATATGTGTCTATGTTTAGTTTAGTTGAATTGAAACCTAGGCTTATATGTGTCTATGTTTAGTTGAATAGAAACCCTAGGCTTATATGTGTCTATGTTTAGTTGAATTGAAACCCTAGGAGTATATGTGTCTATGTTTAGTTGAATTGAAACCCTAGGCTTATATGTGTCTATGTTTAGTTGAATTGAAACCCTAGGCTTATATGTGTCTATGTTTAGTTGAATTGAAACCCTAGGCATATATGTGTCTATGTTTAGTTGAATTGAAACCCTAGGCTTATATGTGTCTATGTTTAGTTGAATTGAAACCCTAGGCATATATGTGTCTATGTTTAGTTGAATTGAAACCCTAGGCTTATATGTGTCTATGTTTAGTTGAATTGAAACCCTAGGCATATATGTGTCTATGTTTAGTTGAATTGAAACCCTAGGAGTATATGTGTCTATGTTTAGTTGAATTGAAACCCTAGGCATATATGTGTCTATGTTTAGTTGAATTGAAACCCTAGGAGTATATGTGTCTATGTTTAGTTGAATTGAAACCCTAGGCATATATGTGTCTATGTTTAGTTGAATTGAAACCCTAGGCATATATGTGTCTATGTTTAGTTGAATAGAAACCCGAGGCTTATATGTGTCTATGTTTAGTTGAATTGAAACCCTAGGCATATATGTGTCTATGTTTAGTTGAATAGAAACCCGAGGCTTATATGTGTCTATGTTTAGTTGAATAGAAACCCTAGGCTTATATGTGTATATGTTTAGTTGAATAGAAACCCTAGGCTTATATGTGTCTATGTTTAGTTGAATAGAAACCCTAGGCTTATATGTGTCTATGTTTAGTTGAATAGAAACCCTAGGCTTATATGTGTCTATGTTTAGTTGAATTGAAACCCTAGGCTTATATGTCTCTATGTTTAGTTGAATTGAAACCCTAGGCCTATATGTGTCTATGTTTAGTTGAATTGAAACTATAGGAGTATATGTGTCTATGTTTAGTTGAATTGAAACCCTAGGAGTATATGTGTCTATGTTTAGTTGAATTGAAACCCTAGGCCTATATGTGTCTATGTTTAGTTGAATTGAAACCCTAGGAGTATATGTGTCTATGTTTAGTTGAATTGAAACCCTAGGCCTATATGTGTCTATGTTTAGTTGAATTGAAACTCTAGGCCTATATGTGTCTATGTTTAGTTGAATTGAAACCCTAGGAGTATATGTGTCTATGTTTAGTTGAATTGAAACCCTAGGCCTATATGTGTCTATGTTTAGTTGAATTGAAACTATAGGAGTATATGTGTCTATGTTTAGTTGAATTGAAACCCTAGGCCTATATGTGTCTATGTTTAGTTGAATTGAAACCCTAGGCTTATATGTGTCTATGTTTAGTTGAATTGAAACCCTAGGCCTATATGTGTCTATGTTTAGTTGAATTGAAACCCTAGGCCTATATGTGTCTATGTTTAGTTGAATTGAAACTATAGGAGTATATGTGTCTATGTTTAGTTGAATTGAAACCCTAGGAGTATATGTGTCTATGTTTAGTTGAATTGAAACTATAGGAGTATATGTGTCTATGTTTAGTTGAATTGAAACCCTAGGCCTATATGTGTCTATGTTTAGTTGAATTGAAACCCTAGGCCTATATGTGTCTATGTTTAGTTGAATAGAAACCCTAGGCCTATATGTGTCTATGTTTAGTTGAATTGAAACCCTAGGCCTATATGTGTCTATGTTTAGTTGAATTGAAACCCTATGAGTATATGTGTCTATGTTTAGTTGAATTGAAACCCTAGGCCTATATGTGTCTATGTTTAGTTGAATAGAAACCCTAGGCCTATATGTGTCTATGTTTAGTTGAATTGAAACCCTATGAGTATATGTGTCTATGTTAAGTTGAATTGAAACCCTAGGAGTATATGTGTCTATGTTTAGTTGAATAGAAACCCTAGGCCTATATGTGTCTATGTTTAGTTGAATTGAAACCCTAGGCCTATATGTCTCTATGTTTAGTTGAATTGAAACCCTAGGCTTATATGTGTCTATGTTTAGTTGAATAGAAACCCTAGGCCTATATGTGTCTATGTTTATTTTTATTTTAACTAGGCAATTTTTATTTAACTAGGCAAGTCAGTTAAGAACAAATTATTTTTTTCAATGACGTTGTCCTGTTGGAAGGTGAACATTCGCCCCAGTCTGAGGTCCTGAGCACTCTGGAGCACAGAGCTCCTGATTAGTCTCCCAGTTCCTGCTGCTGAAAAACAACCCCACAGCATGATGCTGCCACCACCATGCTTCACTGTTGGGATGGTGCCAGATTTCCTCAAGAACGTGACGCTTGGCATTCAGGCCAAAGAGTTCAATATTGGTTTCATCAGACCAGAGAATCTTGTTTCTCATGGTCAGAGTCTTTAGCTGCATTTTGGTAAACTCCAAGTGGACTGTCATGTGCCTTTTACTGAGGAGTAGCTTCTGTCTGGCCACTCTACCATAAAGGCCTGATTGGTGGAGTGCTGCAGAGATGGTTGTTCTTTTGGAAGGTTCTCCCATCTCCACAGGGGAACTCTGGAGCTCTGTCAGAGTGACCATCAGGTTCTTGGTCACCTCCCTGACCAAGGCCCTTCTCCCCTGATTGCTCAGTTTGGCTGGTCGGCCAGCTCTAGGAAGAGTCTTGGTGGTTCCAAACGTCTTCCATTTAAGAATGATGGAGGCCACTGTGTTCTTGGGGACCTTCAATTCTGCAAACATTTTATGGTACCCTTCCACAGATCTGTGCCCCGACACAATCCTGTCTTGGAGCTCTACGGACAAATCATTCAACCTCATGGCTTGGTTCTTGCTCTGACATGCACTGTCAACTGTGGGACCTTACATAGACAGGTGTGTGCCTTTCCAAATCATGTCTAATCAATTGAATTTAACACAGGTGGATTCCAATCAAGTTGTAGAAACATCTCAAGTATGATCAATGGAAGAAGGATGCACCTGAGGTCAACTTTGAGTCTCATAGCAAAGGGTCTGAATACTTAAATAAGGTATTTATGTTTGTTTTTTTAAATACATTTGCAAAAATGTATAAAAAGCTGTTCACTTTGTTGTTATAGGGTATTGTGAGTAGATTGATTCGGGGGAAAAATTATTGAATCCATTTTAGAAGAAGGCTGTAACATAACAAAATGTGGAAAAATGGAAGGTGTCTGAGTACTTGCACTGTACATGCCTTATAGAGTGTGGATCAGTTTGTGCCCAATGGGAGAGGAAATATGACATCATTTTCCCCATGTGACAGCTGCAGAGACACAGTTCACAGGCAGCATAGCAATTTGCAGCTAATAGAGTAAGACCTTGAACAGCACTACTAAAAACATTGGCTGTATTTTATCACGCTCACCGTAGAAAGGAATGCAAATTGTTTCCAATTAGTCTGGCGGAAATGACCATTTAGGAAGTTAATTGTTAATTACCCATCTTATGAGACAAAGGAGCAAGGCATTTAGGAACATTTCTGCCAACTGTCTCCCTGCACACAACATTTTACAGGGATTTGTGGGATGACAAAGAAATATGACTAGATAAAAACATTTATTGGACTTAAATGTCAGGGATATTTCAGATGTGGTGCTCCAATATAAGGCATTTCTACAAATTGTATAAAAGAGAGTAGATGAATGCCAAATGTAGGTTGACCTAAAGTGCTTAACTGAATGGCAGTGAAAGGTAATGGGTGTCCATGAATCAAAACATTTCAGTGGGAGAGAATATGTTCTCGTTTCCTTAGGAAAACCTGTTCTGTCATTTTTGTGGTTTGCCACAACCATTCATCCACAAATTCATTTAAATCCCAACCCAAAAAGACATCCATCTGCCTTATATTACACCCAGAGTTGTTTACTCGCTGTGCACACAGGGGTTCCAAGAAAACAGCCATCTAATGCATTTTAGAAAGGAGCTATATGATAACAAGGCCAAAATGTCTTTATGATTGACCAAGGGTCTGAGGTAACTTTGCTTGCTGCCCCTCCCTGGTCCAGATACTCGGTAGCATTAGGGTTGGTGAGGAGAGCCAGGGCTAATGCTACTGAGTATCTGGAAGAAGAGAGGAGAGAGGAGAGAGGGGGGGTGAGGAGAGCCAGGGCTAATGCTACTGAGTATCTGGAAGAAGAGAGGAGAGAGAGAGAGAGAGGGGGGTGAGGAGAGCCAGGGCTAATGCTACTGAGTATCTGGAAGAAGAGAGGAGAGAAGAGAGAGAGGGAGGGGGGTTGGTGAGGAGAGCCAGGGCTAATGCTACTGAGTATCTGGAAGAAGAGAGGAGAGAAGAGAGAGAGGGAGGGAGGGGGGGGTTGGTGAGGAGAGCCAGGGCTAATGCTACTGAGTATCTGGAAGAAGAGAGGAGAGAGGAGAGAGAGGGGGTGGTGAGGAGAGCCAGGGTTAATGCAGCCGACTTTCATCACAAACCCCCCCTCTCTCTCTCTCTCTCTCTCTCTCTCTCTCTCTCTCTCTCTCTCTCTCTCTCTCTCTCTCTCTCTCTCTCTCTCTCTCTCTCTCTCTCTCTCCCCTCCTCCCTCCCGATACTCGGCTGCATTAGCCCTGGCTCTCCTCACCAAGCTATCCCCTCCCTCGCTCCAGACACCCAATTACTTAAGGGAGCAGCGAGACACATTCTTCCCCCACCGCAGCCTCCTCTGACGTGACATTGCATTTGTCAACTCTAAAACCACAATGAAGGCAACGACAACAGCAACCATCCCTTCCCTCTGTCACCTCCATGGATCCCCTCCCTCTGTCCCCTCCATGGATCCCCTCACTCCGTCCCCTCCATGGATCCCCTCCCTCTGTCCCCTCCATGGATCCCCTCACTCCGTCCCCTTCCTCTGTCCCCTCCATGGATCCCCTCACTCCGTCCCCTCCCTCTGTCCCCTCCATGGATCCCCTCCCTCTGTCCCCTCCATGGATCCCCTCACTCCGTCCCCTCCCTCTGTCCCCTCCATGGATCCCCTCACTCCGTCCCCTCCCTCTGTCCACTCCATGGATCCCCTGACTCCGTCCCCTCCATGGATCCCCTCACTCCGTCCCCTCCCTCTGTCCCCTCCATGGATCCCCTCCCACTGTCCCCTCCATGGATCCCCTGACTCCGTCCCCTCCCTCTGTCCCCTCCATGGATCCCCTCCCTCTGTCCCCTCCATGGATCCCCTCACTCCGTCCCCTCCCTCTGTCCCCTCCATGGATCCCCTCCCTCTGTCCCCTCCATGGATCCCCTCACTCCGTCCCCTCCTCTGTCCCCTCCATGGATCCCCTCACTCCGTCCCCTCCCTCTGTCCCCTCCATGGATCCCCTCACTCCGTCCCCTCCCTCTGTCCCCTCCATGGATCCCCTCACTCCGTCCCCTCCCTCTGTCCCCTCCATGGATCCCCCACTCCGTCCCCCTCCCTCTGTCCCCTCCATGGATCCCCTGACCCTCCCCTCCCTCTGTCCCCTCCATGGATCCCCTGACTCCGTCCCTCCATGGATCCCCTCACTCCGTCCCCTCCCTCTGTCCCCTCCATGGATCCCCTCCCACTGTCCCCTCCATGGATCCCCTGACTCCGTCCCCTCCCTCTGTCCCCTCCATGGATCCCCTCCCTCTGTCCCCTCCATGGATCCCCTCACTCCGTCCCCTCCATGGATCCCCTCACTCCGTCCCCTCCCTCTGTCCCCTCCATGGATCCCCTGACTCCGTCCCCTCCCTCTGTCCCCTCCATGGATCCCCTGACTCCGTCCCCTCCATGGATCCCCTCACTCCGTCCCCTCCCTCTGTCCCCTCCATGGATCCCCTCCCACTGTCCCCTCCATGGATCCCCTGACTCCGTCCCCTCCCTCTGTCCCCTCCATGGATCCCCTCCCTCTGTCCCCTCCATGGATCCCCTCACTCCGTCCCTCCATGGATCCCCTCACTCCGTCCCCTCCCTCTGTCCCCTCCATGGATCCCCTCCCTCTGTCCCCTCCATGGATCCCCTCACTCCGTCCCCTCCCTCTGTCCCCTCCATGGATCCCCTCCCTCCGTCCCCTCCCTCCATCCCTTCCCTCAGTTCCCTCCATGGATCCCCTCCCTCTGTCCCCTCCATGCATCCCCTCCCTCTGTCCTCTTTCTCCATCCCCTCTCTCCATCCCTGGGTGTAACTTACTGGTCTTGTAGGGGGAAGTCAATAGGCTGCTGCTGCTGTAGGAGACTCTCATAGAGCCCCATCCATCAATCTAAAGGTCATAGGAGAATGGTGCTGTCCCAGCAATCCTCCCAGTAAACATGATTAATGAGAGGGCTGTACATCATCCCCAGTCTGCACAGTTACCCAGCAGGCTTCACTTCTCTCAGCAACCCACAACCATAATCCCATTCCCACGGCAATAGGCTATGTGATACTCTTTTTATTTCATTCTTTTCCAGTTTTCAGTTCTGTTCCATGAACCGGTTCCAACCCCTGAGTATGACCCTACAATCTGGCAAATGATGGAGCACTCACATTGCTGCATGACAAAGTATTGTTGTTTTTCAGTGAGACTCAGAATATCCAACAGGTTTTCCTTGGTAACAGGGTGATAGGACAGGAAACCATCCTCTAAGACAAGAGGTGAATGAGAGACAGGTGCATGCAGGAGTGTGTGAGGAGAGTCAGGTGTGAGATGGTGTGTGTGTGTGTCTCACCTGTCCATCTGCGCTGAAGGCCAGGCAGGCCACTCCATGGGAGTGTCCGTCCTTGAGGACAGAGATGGTCTGTACGCTGAAGGTGTCCCACACACAGATGTAGGGTTCCTTCCCTACCTGACCTGTTGCCACCAGAGACCTCTCAGGATGAAGGCCGAGGCTGGAGAAACAGAAGAGGAGATATAACAGGGAATTAGGCAATACGACAGGAAATACGCACACAATGCTGTTGAAAGAAACTCATGAAATTCAGATGAAATATGTATATATTCTGTTGCTCTTTCTGGTTAAAACAGCGCGTGCCCACTCTTACTCAGGCCAGTGGTCTACACACCCAGGCCAGGGTGTGTAATTCAGTTGCAGAGTGACTCCAGCTTTAGCACTCAAAAAACCTGATATTGCCTACATTTCTCTTTCATTACAAAAGGGGTTATCATGTGCTTGATTTATCATTGACATTACTACTCTTGGAGTAATACACAGTGTTTGTTCCTTTGTCATTAGCCATTTTCAGCCCTATTCCTAAGTCAAAGGTGACAGTAATGTTTATAAGTGTACTTCATGAAGTAGTAATACACTCAACACACAGCATCGGTAACATCGAGCTCAAGAAGCTCATCTGATAATGTCTCTGTCAAATAGCGTTCAATCTGAAACTCAATAGGTTATAGACCCCACAGTGGATCATTGGTAGCTCCAGGTGCCAACCTCCTTCCTTTGTTTATGAAAGGTGCCCTGGTGTTCTATAAATACATGTGATTAATGGCATCATTACTGGGGCCTGGCCGAACAGCAGACATTACTGTGTTACTAGCATCAGCCACACAGGGTCAGGGATCATCACACCACCAATGGACTGAGGAAAGGGAGGCGACCACGCTCAGTACCGCTCAACACAGTGAAGTCCGCTGTGACCTTGACCATAAACACAGTACAGAGGAGAAGTGGTAGCTTGGTACAAACCAAGCCTTGCCATTGTAAACGGTCCAATCGTACAAATGAGGTTAAAAGGACCATTCCTATCAGGAGAAATGTCCTGACAGTACAAAGCAGACATGATAGTACACACTGCACAGCACACCGACATGTCTTTCTTTCTCCTTCTCTTTCCTTGCTCTCTCAGTCCCTGAATGTCTTTCTCCCTCTCTGTGCTCAGTCTGACTGTCTCAGACTCTTTCATCTCAAAGCCTCTTTCTGTATGAAGCTCATGGCTGTAAATCTGGGCTTGGAGCTCTGCCTGGAGCAGAGGGAGGAAGGAAGTAGACATAAATAAAGGCTCTGAGAAAAGAAAGGGAGTGGGAGAAATGAAGAAACCCTCACGCAAGAGAGTAAGAGAGAAAGAGAAAGAGAAAGAGAGAGCTCAGTT
Organism: Oncorhynchus gorbuscha; assembly: GCF_021184085.1. Classification (NCBI taxonomy): domain Eukaryota; kingdom Metazoa; phylum Chordata; class Actinopteri; order Salmoniformes; family Salmonidae; genus Oncorhynchus; species Oncorhynchus gorbuscha. The sequence goes on along the minus strand of NC_060180.1, from coordinate 9,302,832 downwards.
CTACTCAGCTGACTCTCATTCCCAGGCAGTCTATGTCCCAGCTGGCCCTAACAAGAGCAGACGTGCAGAGCTTTCTGATGGAGATGGAGAGACTGTGGCATGAGGGCAGATTTGCAGAGGTTTCAATGGGCTGTTGGGTTTGCAGAGGCCAGGGCCAGGAACAGAGGGACTGTACGTGAGGACAGACATCAGTAGATGCTCCATTCATGCGGTGTGTGATGGCAGCCTAGCCACAAAACTGTCAGTGATGGATAAACCTGTTGATTTATTGACAGCAACAATCATGATGAATGTGTTTGAGTACATTTACATTAAAAAAACATGAACTGAAGGAAAATATGTATTTTAAAAGAGAAACCCCATATCTTTTTTTGACTCCATAAAATAACAAATGTAAAATAATATACATACAAATGTGATCATTGATGAGATTATTTATTATACTAATTCATAGACAAGATGGTAAATAGTGAAGAACACCTAGTCAGTGCCAGTAGGACCAGACTCCAGTATCAGACTCTCGTCACACAAACAAACAGTAATGTGATACTCCTCTGCAGACGGCACAGGGAAATCCCCCTGGGGAAGGAAATCAGAGCCAGACAACACTGCTGCCACCTACCCCCCCCCCACAAAAAGAAACACTGCTGCCACCTACCCCCCACAAAAAGAAACACTGCTGCCACCTACCCCCCCCCCCCCCCCCCCACACACACACAAAAAGAAACACTGCTGCCACCTGGGAGACTCTCCTGATGCCTGTTCTGATGCCCTACCTACCTAAACAGACTGTTGCTGTCTATGCAGCATCGGTGCTGTAGGAAGAAAGACACTGTCTATAAATCACTATCTCAATCATTTTCTTCTGTCATATTCTCTCTGAATAACGCTACAAGTTAAGGTTCCTCAGTACATGCAACAAGGTTGGTGACAATCTTTCAGTTCATCTTATTAACTGATTCGCGAGATTCATTTTCTGTTGTCCAATGCCTGCCAGCGCCGTATGTGAACAGTATAAGCTAATGTGAACCAATATGTCTCCAGGGAACAATTTAACAAACAGTGCACTAGCAACCAACCTGCTGACAGCCTGGTTGCCTTGACGACCGGACAGCCAAGGACACAGGAATCAAGATTAAGAATGAAAGTTTAACTAGAGGTGAAGTATCAGCAGACGTGGACAACAAACCTACACAAGGTCATTAACTACACAAAAGCAAACCATCCTCAACCAACAAAATGTCCCACAAAATATATCCTTCTGTAGCATACTGCCTTTATGTTAAGAAGACAATATTGAGATATATTGAAGAAAGGTATGCACCCTAGAAAAAGCCAATATGTAGTCTCTTCTCTCCAGCAGAGCACCTTGAGGCTGGCGAGCACGACTAGGCTGTATGTAGACTAAATTGCTCCTTTAAAAGGCATTAATAACCATGAAATAGAAGACAGTGAGAAGGATGGGTCTGTCCCTTTCCACCATTTATAATCAAAATACATACATTCCACTCTCTCACTAAAAACTGTATTTTCATTAGATCTGGAATTGCAGCTACCCTGAAGGTGTATGATGAATAGAGCTCAATTGGGCCAATCCATTACTCACTATGCTGCCATATAACTCTGTCTTATCAGAAAGCCCTGGTCCTATCTACTTCATACACAGGTCCTTATCATTTAGACCAGGGGTGTCAAACTCGTTCCATTGAGGGTCGAGTGTCCGGAGTTTTTTTGATTTCTCCTTTCAATTTGTGTCCAATTAAGACTTAGATAACCAGTTGAGGGGAGTTTCTAACTAATCACTGACCGTCTTTCATCAATCAAGTACAAGCAAGCAGTGAGAACCGCAGACACTCGGCCCTCCGTGGAATGAGTTTGACACGTGATTCATGGAATGTTGAGATTGAGGCAGACATCCTTGAAATGCCGCAACAGATCCAATCAGTTCTAACAGAGAAGCGTAAACCAATAGAAATCACTAATGTGATAGCCTACAATCTCTCCATGACATAAAACATCACCCTACAGTTCACTCTAACAGGCACCTAGGTCAACTTAGCATTCACCTTAACATTGTCATTCATCCAACCTACACTGCTAACCCCTCACACATCCACTCTACAACCATTACCACTCCCTGTTTCCTCTAACCCTTCCGTGACCTCTGCTGCTCGTGATGTTAGTCTGACTTCCTGTAATCTTTCCCACTCATTACTAGTGTGTTTCTCTCCTGTAATCGTACCCTCTCTGTCACACCCTGATCTGTATCACCTGTCTTTGTGCTGGTCTCCCCAACCCGTCCAGGTGTCACCCATCTTCCCCATTATACAGTGTATTTATACCTGTGTTCTGTTTGTCTGTTGTCAGTTCGTTTTGTTTCATCAAGCCTACCAGCGTTTTTGCCTGTGTGCCTGTCTTGCTCTAGTTCCTGTTTTCTTGTTTTCCCAGTTTTGACCATTCTGTTTGCCCTGACCCTGACTGCTGTTCTGCACCTTGTCACACCATCCTGGATTACTGACCCCTGCCTGCCCTGACCCCGAGCCTGCCTGCTGTTCTGTACCTTTCGGACTCTGCTCTGGATTACTGACCTCTGCCTGCCCTGACCCCGAGCCTGCCTGCTGTTCTGTACCTTTCGGACTCTGCTCTGGATTACTGACCTCTGCCTGCACTGACCCCGAGCCTGCCTGCTGTTCTGTACCTTTCGGACTCTGCTCTGGATTACTGACCTCTGCCTGCCCTGACCCCGAGCCTGCCTGCTGTTCTGTACCTTTCGGACTCTGCTCTGGATTACTGACCTCTGCCTGCACTGACCCCGAGCCTGCCTGCTGTTCTGTACCTTTCGGACTCTGCTCTGGATTACTGACCTCTGCCTGCACTGACCCCGAGCCTGCCTGCTGTTCTGTACCTTTCGGACTCTGCTCTGGATTACTGACCTCTGCCTGCACTGACCCCGAGCCTGCCTGCTGTTCTGTACCTTTCGGACTCTGCTCTGGATTACTGACCCCTGCCTGCCCTGACCCCGAGCCTGCCTGCTGTTCTGTACCTTTCGGACTCTGCTCTGGATTACTGACCTCTGCCTGCCCTGAACCCGAGCCTGCCTGCTGTTCTGTACCTTTCGGACTCTGCTCTGGATTACTGACCTCTGCCTGCCTTTGACCAGTCTTTTGCCTGCCCCCCTGTTTTTGTAACACACTTCGAAACTGTCTGCATCTGGGTCTTCTCCTGAGCTTTGACACTCATAATTAGTGAGTTCCTCTCCTGTAATCTTGCCCTCTCATAATTAGTGAGTTCCTCTCCTGTAATATTGCCCTCTAATAATTAGAGTTCCTCTCCTGTAATCTTGCCTTCTCAATATTAATGTGTGTTCCTCTCCTGTAATATTGCCTTCTCATTATTAGTGTGAGTGCCTCTCTTGTAATCTTGCCTTCTCATTATTAGTGTGTGTTCCTCTCCTGTAATCTTGCCTTCTCAATATTAATGTGTGTTCCTCTCCTGTAATATTGCCTTCTCATTATTAGTGTGAGTGCCTCTCTTGTAATCTTGCCTTCTCATTATTAGTGTGAGTTCCTCTCCTGTAATCTTTCCCTCTCATAATTAGTGTGCATTTCCTCTCATAACTAGTGTGAGTGCCTCTCCTGTAATCTTTCCCTCTCGTAATTAGTGTGAGTTCCTCTCATAATTAGTTAGTTCCTCTCCTGTAATCTTGCCCTCTCAAAATTAGTTAGTTCCTCTCCTGTAATCTTGCCCTCTCATAAATAGTGTGTTCCTCTCCTGTAATCTTGCCCTTTCATAATTAGTGTTCCTCTCTTGGAAGCCTGTGTCCTCGGGAAAACCACCATCTGCTCCAGCAAAACGATAGCAATATCACCCTGGCTATTCTTAGCAGCCACAGAATCAGCTCAGGCTAAAAACAGCAGAAAGGGACTCTGCCAAGAGAGGCTGGATTTCACAGTAAAAAGCAATACGTCTGTTTATAAATTATTCAACCAGGTTGGAGGGCAAAGAGGGTAGAAAAACAGGAGAAAATTAAATGGTGCTTCGTTTGGGTTGCCTCAGAAGATTCAATAAATCCCTCTGCTCCTGAGGAAGATGTTTACCTTACAGCAATAGCTCAGCCAAGAGACAAAAACATTCAAGAAACATAGCTAGAACTCATAGTGAAAAGGTACTCATTGAGCTTCATTCGTTGGGCTACTGTACTAATGGCTACAGCATATTTTGCACGAGCAGCAGGAAATATAACCAATTAGCAATGGAAATTCTGCAATAAGGGGAATAATTTAAAACACAAATAGTCTCAGTTGATCTATAATGAGCGCAATTCCTCCGAACATTTTAAATAACTTAATGAATAAGAACAATAAGGGCTCTATTTTAACCAACCTTACACAAATCGGTAAAACCTTACGTAACGGCGCTATAGGTCCGTGTGTGTCTCATAAATACTTTTGCTATTTTCACAGCAGGAATTATGGACGCAATAGTTGGCGGTGGTGCAAAAGGGCTGGGTTTTCATGAATAAACTAGTTGTAAGTGTGTCTAGGCTTGCCCCTTTACTGGCCAATCAGAACATGCTCCATGGCTAAATATGTGGTTGCTTCAAGTTGTGTTTAGGTGTATTTGTTTATCAACTTTTATGTTAGTCCATTATAAATAGCCTATAGAAACAAAATAACAAAATGTAGGCCCATCCCATATTTGCTAAGTAGGCTAATTGCATGGCTTCAATATGAAAATATATATTTTTAAACATAGCATTAGCACTGATATAGGCTTACAGTAAATTACATGTCTGAGCTATGCATACATTGTCAATATGCAAGATTAAATTCACTACTGAAAGGACGTAAAAAAGACTGAATAATTCTAATCAAATTAGAATAAAACGACACAACAACTTGTTTTGAATAGTCTAAATACAGCTACAGGCACCATCATTTCTCCACTTTGGCATATAATATTAAGACAAAGTAGACTATGGAGTGTTTTACGCACATCCAAAATTCTCAATATCCAATATAACGAGAAAGGGGGAATGTCCACTTACCGTTATACTGTCCCCAAATATTTTATAAACATCTTGAAACCTTCTTACAGATCATATTTGCACTTCTCCAAAAATAGCAGACGGCTTCTAACTTGCATTACAGCGAGCCATGCGTTCTCACCATAAAGCCATGGACAGTGAATCATTTTAATAAGCTTGGTTTTAAATCAAATTTGACGAGAACAATATTCCTAAATAGGATGGAATCATGATATCATAAATTGCATATCTCGTTCCATTAGCAGGCACACGTAGGCCTAAGGCCAAGGTGTCACGTTCTGACCTTAGTTCCTTTTTTTGTCTTTTATTTTAGTATGGTCAGGGCTTGAGTTGGGTGGGTTGTCTATGTTAGTTTGTCTAAGATTTTCTATTTCTGTGTTTGGTCTGGTATGGTTCTCAGAGGCAGCTGTCAATCGTTATCCCTGATTGAGAACCATATTTAGGTAGCCTGTTTTCCATTGTGTTTTGTGGGTGGTTATTTTCTGTTTAGTGTTGTGTTGCACCTTACAGGACTGTTCGTTGGTTGTTTATAGTTTTGTTTTCAGTGTTCATTAAAATATTTAACATATGAACACTTACCACGCTGCACCTTGGTCCTCCTCTCCTTCCCCACACGACAAGCGTTACAGAAGCACCCACCACCAAAGGACCAAGCAGCGTGGTTTCGGGCAACAGCAGCGATCTCAGGACTCCTGGACATGGGAGGAGATTCTGGACGGCAAGGGACCCTGGGCACAGGCTGGAGAGTATCGCCGCCCCAAGGCTGAGCTGGAGGCAGCGAAAGCCGAGAGGCGGTGGTATGAGGAGGCAGCACGGCAGCGCGGCTAGAAGCCCAAGAGGCAGCCCCAAAAATATATTGGGGGGGGCACACGGGGAGTGTGACTAAGTCAGGTAGGAGACCTGAGCCAACTCCCTGTGCTTACCGGAGAGCGAGAGGGACCGGGCAGGCACCGTGTTATGCCATGAGGCGCACGGTGTCCCCGGTGCGTGTGCATAGCCCGGTGCGGTACATTGCAGCGCCTCGTATCGCCCAGGCTAGAGTGGGCATCAAGTCAGGTGCCATGAAGCCGGCTCAACGCATCTGGTCTCCAGTGCGTCTCCTCGGGCCGGTGTACATGACACCAGCCTTACGCATGGTGTCCCCGGTTCGTCAGCACAGCCCAGTGCGGGCTATTCCACCTCGCCACACTGGCCTGGCTATGGGAAGCATTCAACCAGGTACGGTTGGGCAGGCTCGGTGCTCAAGAGCTCCAGTGCGCCTTCACGGTTCGGTCTATCTGGTTCCACCTCCACGCACCAGCCCTCCGGTGGCAGCCCCCCGCACCAGGCTGTCTCTCAGTCTTCTCCCCACAGGTGATCTCGCCTGTCCAGCGCTGCCAGAGCCTTCCTCCTGCCCAGCGCCACCAGAGTCTACCATTTGTCCTGAGCCGCCAGAGCCTCCCGTCTATCCTGAGCCGCCAGAGCCTCCCGTCTGTCCTGAGCCGTCAGTCAGCCAGGAGCTGCCAGAGCCTTCAGTCAGCCAGGAGTGACCCTCGCCGCCGACCTCTGACTGGGGATCCTAGCCACGAGCCGCCTGTCATGCTGGCAATGCCAGAATTGCCCTTCACTCCGGCGCCGCCAGAGTCTCCCGCCTGTCCGGCGCCGCCTGAGTCTCCCGCCTGTCCGGCGCCGCCTGAGTCTCCCGCCTGTCCGGCGCCGCCTGAGTCTCCCGCCTGTCCGGCGCTGCCGGAGTCGTCCTTCACTCTGGCGCTGCCGGAATCTCCCGTCCATTCGGGACCCGTGGCTATGGTCCCCAGTCAGAGGTCGGCGGCGAGGGTCGCCGCTCTTAAGAGGCCACGGAAACATTTGAGGGGAGAAAGACTATGGTGGAGTGGGGTCCATGTCCTGCGCCAGAACTGCCAACCCGGACAGACACCCACCCAGACCCTCCCCTATAGGTTCAGTCTGCACCTTGTTTTAGTATGGTCAGGGCGTGAGTTGGGTGGGTTGTCTATGTTAGTTTGTCTATGATTTTCTATTTCTGTGTTTTCCCTGTTATGGTTCTCAATCAGAGGCAGCTGTCAATCATTGTCCCTGACTGAGAACCATATTTAGGTAGCCTGTTTTCCATTGTGTTTTGTGGGTGGTTATTTTCTGTTTAGTGTTGTGTTGCACCTTACAGGACTGTCTGTTGGTTGTTTATTGTTTTGTTTTCAGTGTTCATTAAAATATGAACACTAACCACGCTGCACCTTGGTCCTCCTCTCCTTCCCCAGACGACAAGCGTCACACAAGGGCTCTTAGGCAGGAGTAGCTGTCATGCCCTGGTTGAGGTATTTTGTGTTTATCTTCATTTATTTGGTCAGGCCAGGGTGTGGCATGGGGTTTTTGTATGTGGTGTGTTGGTATTGGGATTGTAGCTTAGTGGGGTGTTCTAGTTAAGTCTATGGCTGTCTGAAGTGGTTCTCAATCAGAGGCAGGTGTTTATCGTTGTCTCTGATTGGGAACCATATTTAGGCAGCCATATTCTTTGTGTGTTTCGTGGGTGATTGTCCTTAGTGTCCTTGTTCCTGTCTCTGTGTTAGTTTACACAAGTATAGGCTGTTTCGGTCCTCGTTTCGTTCATTACGTTCTTTGATTTTTGTAGTATTTGTATTGATTCGTGTTTTACGTTTGTTTATTAAACATGGATCGCAATCTACACGCTGCATTTTGGTCCGACTCTCCTTCACCACAAGAGAACCGTTACAGTAGCCTATGATGTTTGTCCAATTCATCGAAGATAGCTATTAAATAGTTGCCTATACAGTAGCCTAACACTACAATAGTCCTAGTTATAAACAAACATGTAGCCTATCTAGTGTTCTACATTAAAAAAGTAATAGGCTTCAACATGGAAATATTAGGCTATAGACAATGCATTCGCTTTTCCACTCAGCTTACCATCATCATTGATATGGCCAGTAGTGACTTTGCAAACAAGCAGATTCCGCATCATAGACAGCTATCAAAATTCCCACGATTTGACAGTTTGGTCCAATAGAGGAAAGTGGTAGATGCATTTTTTGACAAAATAATAAATAGAAAACGGTAAGCAGTATTTTTAAAATAACTTGATGTTCCTAAACAGGCTTCCTACAGTCACTAACATATTTCATGTAATGGAAATCATACATAATGAGCCCAGACTTTTCACAGAAGCTGGAGAAAAAACATGTCCAATATAACAAAAAGGGGGGGATTTCGTTGACTGTTTTGGTATATTGGCACACGTTAAGGAGACATCAAATATTACCACCCATCCCACCTCAGCGCCAGCAAGCTGATGTTAGACAGGTAAATTACAAACCGTGGCGTAAGGGGTGGAAATGCCAGCGTGACATTTTTTACATGACGAAATTGATAACTAACATGCGTTTGACACTGCACCTCCCCACCGCCATCTGAAAATAGAGCCCCTAAGTGTCTGCCACCAGACAGTGTTGGAAGGAGTACTGTTATTAAACGGAGATTATAGAGCTGTGGCAAACAGAGGAACAATCATTCTAACAGGCCTCTTAGAAAACCTTCATCTCAATAATGGAACAGACAGTTTACTGTGAGTGGTTTTGTCTGGAGAAAGCATGAGCTGTTATGACTGGGCTAATGACTGGATTACACCACCTTCAAAATGGATAGGATTCCCTATTACAGATGCAGGATTTTAATTTGAGTCAGTTTGCTACAACAGGAAATGTGTATTATATGGATTAGAAATAATGGATATTTTTGTAAGGATTATACATTTTTACGTAAGTGAAAATCAAGTATGATATTTCTAAGTGGAAATGACAAACTTCAGAAGCCTTTTTAAACCTCAAATACACACACGTTTTAAATGCCCTGCATTCCGGGAAAGTTATCCTGCAACAGGGTGATCAAATTAAGATCCTACACCTGTCGATGCCATTCCAAAAGGTATCCAGTGAATATTCTAGTATTACTGGAAAATGGCAAATGGAAATACAGTCCTGTATAGCCTATTATTTCATACAATTTCAGTACAGCACAGCAAGATAAGCATCTATGTCACAGTGCTCAGAAAAGAGCAGAGACATTACAGATTTTCATGATGAAAGATGTGCTTAAATGGCCTGTACCGTAGTTGCCTAGGAGTGTCAACGACAAGACTTGTTAAAGTCGAAACCAATTGGAAATCAAGCTACTCCTCAGACACTCACACACTCCTCAGACACTCACACACTGAGGTAAATTCAGCTACTGAGATCTCATAGAGGTGAAGTGAGATAGCAGGCGTGGTAGGTGTAAGAACAGAAAGTGGGAACATTCATTGCTCAAGGGGCAAAGAAATGGTGGCAAACTGAGAAGCTAATTTCCATGTCAATTTTAATTGAATGTGCTGAGGGTGAGAGGCAATTACAGGAGAGGAGACATGCATCAACTATTGATATCTGTTGTCATTATCCTGTGACAGGTAATCCCAAGGCTGATCAAACTACATGCTCGAATAGGTCGTCTGACACATCCTGTTACAGAACCTAATGAAATTCTACATACTTCAACCCTATTACAAAAAGACAACTTTTATGATCTCCATGGTTTGACCTAAGAGGCACTTAAGTTGATCAAAAGTTCAGCTTCCTCAACACCCTTCAGCTTTTAACCAGTTTCCACGGTTCATTCTTTCAACCGTGTCCATGCATCGAATGAAGTGCCATCTTTCACCCGTGAATGCCTTTAGATAAGCCAGAGCCCCCATATACTTCATCAGCACAGTACGGTCCTTTCTCATGGTGTAACAACTGAAGCGTAAGGACCATGGTGTTCCGCCACACACACAGCTTGGAGGAGAGCTGCCAGCAAGGCCATGTCACTAGTAAGATGGATCTATGCCCACTGACAGACCATTGTCTAACAACCCTCCAAGGCCTACCGTTCTTATATTTAGGGCCTAATGTGGTAAGGAAAACTACCTTCATATTATCAATCAAAAATCTGGGCAAACGCCACAACATCACTGAGGGCTAAATCATATATCCCGAGACATGATCTTAACATGCCTGATCAGCATGCATAAGATGGTGCAAATATATAACAGGAAATGGTACTGAATGAATGTATTTCTTGGCGGAGAAGTGTGTCAACAAGATAATCTATTTGTCAACCAGAGGAGGCTGGTGAGAGCAGCTATAAGAGGACAGGCTCAGTGTAATGGCTGGAATGGAATAAATGGAAAGGTTTCAAACAAATAGAAACCACATGCTTGACTCCGTTCCATTACTTCGATTCCAGCCATTACAATGAGCCCGTCCTCCTATAGCTCCTCCCACCAGCCTCCACTGGTGTCAACACAGTACAAAATCGATGCGTCGTCAAGGTAATCAATACGTTGTCATAAGCACCCATGCAGTTACAATGTGTGTTTGAGAGACACCTTGGCCCAGCAACAGACAACCAATGGAATATCCCTTTTCATAAAAACATTTATAATATACTGTAACATCACCAATTATTATCAAGTCCAATAAACATGTTGAAAACCACTGAGAGAAAATTATGTTTGAGCATTGACTAAAGATTTTCTTTCCTTATGCACCCATCTATTTTTCAAAGGACTCCATATTGTAGTGAGGCATAGAGAGGAACCAGTAAAGGCCAACGGCTCATTTGAAGTCTTCAGCTCCGTGAAATCAGAAACACTTAGAGCCCAGCCTGGTGTTAATGGAGCATCGTGGGAGTAGCACTGTGTCCGTCTCTGATACAGTCATTACCCCCTGGTTAATGAGACCAGCCAGTAAACACTGTCACATCTTAGATCTGTCACACGCTCGCAGATGCACAGACACCAACACACACACAGACGCAAAGACATCAACACACACACACATTCAGTGACACACAAACGCACACGCACACACACACACAGATGCATGCACACACAAACACACCATCAGCAATCCGTGCCCATCTCCTGGTCTCTGCATACTGGCCCTAATAAAGCTGGTATTGTCCCAGTCAGCCCCAGTAATGTATGCAAAGGTCATGAGGAGGAGACAGAGGGGATAAGCCAAAACTGGTGGCAGTGATGAGGGAGAGAGAGGCTGACAAGGTCTTTCTATTTCCAGTACTAATTTATTCAATCAGTGATACTACATACTACACATATCATATCAACCATGTCATAAGACATCCTGGCGTAAGATCCTAGCTGGTTGATAAATTGTAGAATAGTTCTAATAGCTTGTGACTATGCTGTATAAACATTTGGTTTAAGACTAGACTGTGTGAATGTGACACTAGACTGTAAAGGTCTAGTTTAAAGACTTGCTTGTCTGAGTGTGAAAAGGGCTGTTTGAAAGTGTGGTTGAGTCCCGGTTCTTCCTACTTCTGCCTGGCTGGCTGGCAGTGACAGATGTATCCGGAGCCGGGTTCTGCCCTGCAGCACTGACGGAAATGGGACAGCAGAGGGAGTTCAGAGAACCAGAGCATGAGAGTAAGCACAGCCCAGCCGGAGCCAGGCCGGGGATTCCAGCCAAGGGTACAGCACTGTGAAACACACCAGCTGGAGCCACAAGCACAAGTCACTTCCAGACACACAGACACATGACAAGAACACACAACTGTGAATTTAGCAAGAGCTTTCTTCTGGATGCAGAGGCATCCATTTTCTGACTGCCCGTTTGTATCTTCCAAGGGGATACATCTCCACACCTTTGTAATACCTCAAGGAAACGGCTGTTCAGATGGAGAGCATTCAAGAACCCAATGACTTATAAACCAATAATGTAATTATACATTTTTGTTAACTAGGCATCTTAAGGGTTCTTAAAGGTGATTATACCTTGTACTGAGCTCATCACTGTATCCAACACTAGGTGTCTCTATGTCTCTGTGTATGCAATGCCACAGCATGAGGGCAAAGGTAATCTCTGTTAAGACAGAACTAAAATCTTGAAGTCGTGACTTGCGACACATAGTTTCCTGAATTAGGTCTCATTTGGTCAGGTATGTTTATGTAGTCTGTCCACAAGAGATTAAGGTAAAGATAGGGTTGCAAAATTGTGGTAAATTATAATTAAATTCTCTGGTTTTCCCAAAATCCCAGATGGGGGAACCCCGGAATCAGGAGGGAATAAGGTGGAAATCTGGAAACCTCAAGAGAGGAATTCTAGAAAAGCTGGGAATTTATTGAAAGTTCCTGGAATTTTGAAACACTGGGTAATAAAAAACTACAATGGTGACTATTATGTTGCCCAGGTACATGGGGAAATGAGAGATGGGTGCTGGGTAATTCTAAAGTGTCTCATAAAAGAGACTGGAATCTAAAGCCTCTCATAGAGGAAACTACATTCTAAAGCCTCTCAGAGGAGACTGGATTCTAAAACCTCGCACAGAGATTGGATTCTAAAGCCTGTCATATAGGAGACTGGACTATAAAGCCTCTCATAGAGGAGACTGTTCTAAAGACTCTCATAGAGGAGATTGGATTCTAAAGCCTCTCATAGAGGAGATTGGATTCTAAAGCCTCTCATAGAGGAGACTGGATTCTAAAGCCTGTCAAATAGGAGACTGGATTCTAAAGCCTGTCAAATAGGAGACTGGATTCTAAAGCCTGTCAAATAGGAGACTGGATTCTAAAGCCTGTCAAATAGGAGACTGGATTCTAAAGCCTGTCATATAGGAGACTGGATTCTAAAGCCTGTCATAAAGGGGACTGGATTTTCAAGCCTCTCATAGAGGAGACCGGATTCTATAGCCTCTAATAGAGGAGACTGGATTCTATAGCCTGTCATATAAGATACTGGATTCTAAAGCCTCTCAAAGAGGAGACTGGATTCTAAAGCCTCTCATGGAGGAGACTGGATTCTAAAGCCTCTCATGGAGGAGACTGGATTCTAAAGCCTCTCATATAGGAGACTGGATTCTAAAGCCTCTCATATAGGAGACTGGATTCTTAAGCCTCTCATAGAGGAGACTGGATTCTAAAGCCTGTCATATAGGAGACTGGATTCTAAAGCATCTCATATAGGAGACTTCATTCTAAAGCCTGTCATATAGGAGACTGGATTATAACGCATGTCATATAGGAGACTGGAATCTAAAGCCTCTCATAGAGGAGACTAGAATCTAAAGCCTCTCATAGAGGAGACTGGAATCTAAAGCCTCTCATAGAAAAGACTGGATTCTAAAGCCTCTCATAGAGGAGACTGGAATATAAAAGCCTCTCATAGAGGAGACTGGAATATAAAGCCTCTCATAGAGGAGACTGGAATCTAAAGACTCTCATAGAGAAGACTGGATTCTAAAGCCTCTCGTAGATGAGACTGGAATCTAAAGACTCTCATAGAGAAGACTGGATTCTAAAGCCTCTCATAGAGGAGACTGGATTCTAAAGCCTCTCATATAGGAGACTGGATTCTAGAGACTGTCATATAGGAGACTGGATTCTAAAACCTGTCATATGAGAGACTGGAGTCTAAAGCTTCTCATAGAGAAGACTGGTTTCTAAAGCCTCTCATAGAGGAGACTGGAATATAAAGCCTCTCATAGAGGAGACTGGAATCTAAAGACTCTCGTAGAAAAGACTGGATTCTAAAGCCTCTCATAGAGGAGACTGGAATATAAAAGCCTCTCATAGAGGAGACTGGAATATAAAGACTCTCGTAGAAAAGACTGGATTCTAAAGCCTCTCATAGAGGAGACTGGAATATAAAAGCCTCTCATAGAGGAGACTGGAATATAAAGCCTCTCATAGAGGACACTGGAATCTAAAGACTCTCATAGAGAAGACTGGATTCTAAAGCCTCTCGTAGAGGAGACTGGAATCTAAAGACTCTCATAGAGAAGACTGGATTCTAAAGCCTCTCATAGAGGAGACTGGAATCTAAAGCCGCTCGTATAAGAGGCTGGGTTATAAAGCCTGTCATAGAGACTGGATTCTAAAGCCTCTCAAAGAGGAGACTGGATTCTAAAGCCTCTCATGGAGGAGACTGGATTCTAAAGCCTCTCATGGAGGAGACTGGATTCTAAAGCCTCTCATGGAGGAGACTGGATTCTAAAGCCTCTCATATAGGAGACTGGATTCTAAAGCCTCTCATAGAGGAGACTGGATTCTAAAGCCTCTCATATAGGAGACTGGATTCTAAAGCCTCTCATATAGGAGACTGGATTCTAAAGCATCTCATATAGGAGACTTCATTCTAAAGCCTGTCATATAGGAGACTGGATTATAACGCATGTCATATAGGAGACTGGAATCTAAAGCCTCTCATAGAGGAGACTAGAATCTAAAGCCTCTCATAGAGGAGACTGGAATCTAAAGCCTCTCATAGAAAAGACTGGATTCTAAAGCCTCTCATAGAGGAGACTGGAATATAAAAGCCTCTCATAGAGGAGACTGGAATATAAAGCCTCTCATAGAGGAGACTGGAATCTAAAGACTCTCATAGAGAAGACTGGATTCTAAAGCCTCTCGTAGATGAGACTGGAATCTAAAGACTCTCATAGAGAAGACTGGATTCTAAAGCCTCTCATAGAGGAGACTGGATTCTAAAGCCTCTCATATAGGAGACTGGATTCTAGAGACTGTCATATAGGAGACTGGATTCTAAAACCTGTCATATGAGAGACTGAGTCTAAAGCTTCTCATAGAGAAGACTGGTTTCTAAAGCCTCTCATAGAGGAGACTGGAATATAAAGCCTCTCATAGAGGAGACTGGAATCTAAAGACTCTCGTAGAAAAGACTGGATTCTAAAGCCTCTCATAGAGGAGACTGGAATATAAAAGCCTCTCATAGAGGAGACTGGAATATAAAGACTCTCGTAGAAAAGACTGGATTCTAAAGCCTCTCATAGAGGAGACTGGAATATAAAAGCCTCTCATAGAGGAGACTGGAATATAAAGCCTCTCATAGAGGACACTGGAATCTAAAGACTCTCATAGAGAAGACTGGATTCTAAAGCCTCTCGTAGAGGAGACTGGAATCTAAAGACTCTCATAGAGAAGACTGGATTCTAAAGCCTCTCATAGAGGAGACTGGAATCTAAAGCCGCTCGTATAAGAGGCTGGGTTATAAAGCCTGTCATAGAGACTGGATTCTAAAGCCTCTCAAAGAGGAGACTGGATTCTAAAGCCTCTCATGGAGGAGACTGGATTCTAAAGCCTCTCATGGAGGAGACTGGATTCTAAAGCCTCTCATGGAGGAGACTGGATTCTAAAGCCTCTCATATAGGAGACTGGATTCTAAAGCCTCTCATAGAGGAGACTGGATTCTAAAGCCTCTCATATAGGAGACTGGATTCTAAAGCCTCTCATATAGGAGACTGGATTCTAAAGCCTCTCATATAGGAGACTGGATTCTAAAGCCAATTATATAGGAGATTGGATTTTATAGCCTCTCAAAGAGGAGACTGAATTCTAAAGCCTCTCATACAGGAAACTGGAATGTGTCCTCTTGAAAATAAGAGTCCTGAGGTAGGTGTTGACTTGAGACCACGTTGACAATCACAGCGTGAGGACCAGACTTCAATTCAATTTCAATTACAGACAGCAACGCAGCCCTACGCCAAGAGATAATTACTTTGAGCGCAAATTGGAAAAAGGAAATGACCTGAAGAGCCTGACTCTCTCTGTGTGTGTGTGTGTGTGTGTGTGTGTGTGTGTGTGTGTGTGTGTGTGTGTGTGTGTGTGTGTGTGTGTGTGTGTGTGTGTGTGTGTGTGTGTGTGTGTGTGTGTGTGTGTGTGTGTGTGTGTGTGTGTGTGTGTGTGTGTGTGTGTGTGTGTGTGTGTGTGTGTGTGTGTGTGTGTGTGTATACGTGCATCAGTGGAGGTTGCTGAGGGGAGAACAGCTCATAATAATGTCCAGAACGGAGCAAATGGAATAGCATCAAACACCTCTAAACCATGTGTTTGGTGTATTTGATACTGTTCCACTGATTCCACTCTCGTCATCACCACAAGCCAGTTCTCCCCAATTAAGGTGCCATCAACCTCCTGTGACGTGTGTGTGATATTGAGTGTGTGTATGTGACGTGTACATGTTTATCCATGGAGTGGTGGCTACGTGGTTGGCATTCTTATAATGACTCCCTAACCATCCCTCTGCACATACTGATCTGCATGCATGGACACACACACCTATGTGAAGGACACAGAGTGGTGTATAGACACATGCACACATAGACAATGGCACAGAGACACACATACATTAACCTCAATCACCCCTACCCACAAACCATATTTCCAAAAGACAGATACATTTCAGAGGCACTCATTGCCAACTGGTCCCACAGGCGTCATAGGTACTAATGCAATAATACAACACATGTACATGCAAATCATATCATTTCAATGCTATCTCATCCCCTTCATTTAGTTGAAAGCAATCAGAATAAGAAGGGAGACAGTTTTTCTTCTGCCTCCGTTGAGATGATGTCAGAGGGCGAGTTTAAGAAAGCCTGTCTTAAAAAAGACAGAGTAAAACTCCCAAAACGTTTGACTCTGTAAACACCTTTAGCCTTCATGGAGCTGTGGCACAAAGTAGGTCTCATTTAAAGGGAAATTGTAAAAAAAAAAGTATACTTCATATTCAGTACCATACCCTTAGCCATGGTTTATTGGCCATATACCACACCCCCTCGTACCTTATTGCCTAATTATACTGGGTGTTATACTGGCCGTTAGCTATTGGGTCTCTCCAAGTTCAGGTTCAGCCTGTTTCCATGGTTTCCCAGACTGTCTGGGTCCAGTGCTCCAGCTACACAAGGCTTCTGCATGCACTTACAAGGCTAATCCTTCAATATTGACATGTAGGCCAAGAGAATGTGTGATGAATAACTATTCAATAAAAGTGCATCACTCTAAACAAATCCACTTTGTCTAGATCGACATGTATATGCTTTCTGAAGAGCAGTAAGTCTAATTGTGTTAAAAACCAGATGTTTAATGGTAGTCTTTTTTGTGTTCAGTCCTGGCCATGGAGACATGTAATATTCGTTCAACAGAAGCAAGTGTCCACTGAAAAGGCCTTTTCCAGAAATTATAGGCCCAACATGGATTTAATCCATCAATATGACTGCCACAATTACAGACCTAATCCATCAATACGACCACTGTGATAAAAGTGTCTGCAAAATAATTATTCCCTGACAGAGTGGAGAAAAATAACTTTATTATTGGTCCTTCTGTAGCTCAGTTGGTAGAGCATGGCGCTTGTAACGCTAGGGTAGTGGGTTCGATTCCCGGGACCACCCATATGTAGAATATATGCACACATGACTGTAAGTCGCTTTGGATAAAAGCGTCTGCTAAATGGCATATATTATATATTATTATAAAAGCCTTTCAACAAAAGTAGATGGAGATGGATTGGCGACACAATCTGACCAGCACTGTAGGCCTCACCAGTTTGATTGTGTTCTGTGTGAACTGAGGAGGACTTTGCATTGACTAGAAATAAACAGTGGCTTTGCAGAGAGCCTTGTAGTTTCTAGCAATTCTGAGGACAAACTACAGATCACGGCTTATCATGAGTGTGTTTGTGTTTTGGTTTGTTGCACGTGGTTTGCTTGCTATCACTGAACCACAAAAAAAGATCAGGAACTAAGTCACAAAGCATTCTCAAAGTACTGGGCTCAATCCAAACAGCACTGGGCTCAATCCAAACAGCACAGGGCTCAATCCAAACAGCACTGGGCTCAATCCAAACAGCACTGGGCTCAATCCAAACAGCACAGGGCTCAATCCAAACAGCACTGGGCTCAATCCAAACAGCACAGGGCTCAATCCAAACAGCACAGGGCTCAATCCAAACAGCACTGGGCTCAATCCAAACAGCACTGGGCTCAATCCAAACAGCACTGGGCTCAATCCAAACAGCACAGGGCTCAATCCAAACAGCACAGGGCTCAATCCAAACAGCACTGGGCTCAATCCAAACAGCACTGGGCTCAATCCAAACAGCACTGGGCTCAATCCAACCAGCACATTGGGCTCAATCCAAAGAAACAGGGCTCAATCCAAACACACTCCCCATCTGGCTCAATCAAACAGCACAGGGCTCTTAAAAAGCACTGGGCTCAATTGCAACAGCAAGGGCTCCCAAACAGCACTGGGCTCCAAACAGCACAGGGCTCAATCCCCCAGCCTCAACCCCTCTCAATCAAACAGCACAGGGCTTCCAAACAGGGGGCTGCAATCCAAACAGCACAGGGCTCAATCCAAACAGCAAGGGCTCAATCCAAACAGCAGCAAACAGCACTGGGCTCAATCCAAACAGCTCTTGAATCCAAACAGCTTGGGCTCAATCCAAACAGCACAGGGCTCAATCAAACAGCACAGGGCTCAATCCAAACAGCATGTTTGGCTCAAAAAACAGGAGCTGTCCAATCCAATCAGTGGGGCTCAATCCAAACAGTTTGTCTTCAATCAAACAGCACAGGGCTCAATCCAAACAGCACTGGGCTCAATCCAAACAGCTTGGGCTCAATCCAAACAGCACAGGGCTCAATCCAAACAGCACAGGGCTCAATCCAAACAGCACAGGGCTCAATCCAAACAGCACTGGGCTCAATCCAAACAGCACTGGGCTCAATCCAAACAGCACAGGGCTCAATCCAAACAGCACTGGGCTCAATCCAAACAGCACTGGGCTCAATCCAAACAGCACTGGGCTCAATCCAAACAGCACTGGGCTCAATCCAAACAGCACTGGCTCAATCCAAACAGCACTGGGCTCAATCCAAACAGCACTGGGCTCAATCCAAACAGCACTGGGCTCAATCCAAACAGCACAGGGCTAAATCCAAACAGATGGGCTCAATCCAAACAGCACTGGGCTCAATCCAAACAGCACTGGGATGTCCAAACAGTGGGCTAAATCCAAACAGCACTGGGCTCAATCCAAACAGCACTTGCTCAATCCAAACAGCACAGGGCTCAATCCAAACACCACAGGGCTCAATCCAAACAGCACAGGGTCTTGATGTCCAAACAGCACAGGGCTCAATCAGGGCTCAATCCAAACAGCACAGGGCTCAATCCAAACAGCATGGGCTCAATCCAAACAGCACTGGGCTCAATCCAAACAGCACTGGGCTCAATCCAAACAGCACAGGGCTCAATCCAACCAGCATTGTGCTCAATAGAAAACAGCTCCCCATCTGCGCTGTCAGCTCGTGGTCTCTTAAAAATACTCTAGTTGCATACAGAACTAAGAACTATACACTTCACAGATCCCCCAGCCTCAACCCCTCTCCAGTGTGTGCTTTACAGGGGGGACTGCAACCATACTTGCAGGTATGCAAGGGATACAAGAGCTTTTAACAGGCTTTTTAGCTCTTGAATACCTTGGAGTGAGCAGCTGTGGGCCATCTCCGTGCTTTGAAATCAGCATGTTTGACTCGAAAAAACAAGGAGCTGTCCAATTATCAGTGGTGCTGAAATAGTTTGTCTTATATCTAATAGCTTATGTCAAAATAGCTTTTGACATAAGTAGAGTGTTGTGAAGTAGACAGTCGTGAAGTAGACAGTCGTGAAGTAGACAGTCGTGAAGTAGACAGTCGTGATGTAGACAGTCGTGATGTAGACAGTCGTGATGTAGACAGTCGTGATGTAGACAGTCGTGATGTAGACAGTCGTGATGCAGACAGTCGTGATGTAGACAGTCGTGAAGTAGTCAGTCGTGATGTAGACAGCCGTGATGTAGACAGCCGTGATGTAGACAGTCGTAAAGTAGACAGTCTTGATGTAGACAGTCGTAAAGTAGACAGTCTTGATGTAGACAGTCGTAAAGTAGACAGTCGTGATGTAGACAGTCGTAGAGTAGACAGTCGTGATGCAGTCCGTCGTGATGCAGTCCGTCGTGATGTAGACGTGATGTAGACAGTCGTGATGTAGACAGTCGTGATGTAGACAGTCGTGATGCAGACAGTCGTGATGTAGACAGTCGTGATGTAGACAGTCGTGATGCAGTCAGTCGTGATGTAGACAGTCGTGATGTAGACAGTCGTGATGTAGACAGTCGTGATGCAGTCAGTCGTGATGCAGACAGTCGTAAAGTAGACAGTCGTAAAGTAGACAGTCGTAAAGTAGACAGTCTTGATGTAGACTGTCGTGATGTAGACAGTCGTGATGTAGACAGTCGTGATGTAGACTGTCGTGATGCAGTCAGTCGTGATGTAGACAGTCGTAAAGTAGACAGTCGTAAAGTAGACAGTCGTGATGCAGTCAGTCTTGATGTAGACTGTCGTGATGTAGACAGTCATGATGTAGACAGTCGTGATGCAGTCAGTCGTGATGTAGACAGTCGTAAAGTAGACAGTCGTAAAGTAGACAGTCGTGATGCAGACAGTCGTGATGTAGACAGTCGTGATGTACAGTTGTGATGCAGTCAGTCGTAAAGTAGACAGTCTTGATGTAGACTGTCGTGATGTAGACAGTCGTGATGCAGTCAGTCGTGATGTAGACAGTCGTAAAGTAGACAGTCGTAAAGTAGACAGTCGTGATGCAGACAGTCGTGATGTACAGTCGTGATGTACAGTTGTGATGCAGTCAGTCGTAAAGTAGACAGTCTTGATGTAGACTGTCGTGATGTAGACAGTCGTGATGCAGTCAGTCGTGATGTAGACAGTCATGCGAGATATAAGGAAAGTCATAGTACAAATAGTAGCCCAATGACCTCTATGAATACAATTATTGCAATGACTCCCTCAGGTAGTACACAGCCTCTCTGGACAGGATACACATTACATCTGCACAGGGAAGGCTCACAAGGGATAGAGCAACACTGGAGTGATGCCATGCAACAATTTATTGCTTTAATTAAGGTATTCATTGAGATTATTTTAGATTAAATAAAATGTGTGATTTTGAAGAGATGCTAATGAGAGGACAATGTTATGTTTTAAATGGATATTCTACATTCTTAAATTGTGCGAATTTTGTTCGTACTTTATGCATAGACTTCTTGGTGTTGTTTTGAAGGCTACTGTATGTATATTCCAAGTAACACTCACCTTATAATGTCATCGTTGTGGCCCAGGTAAAACTTCTGAGTGTGTTCTCTGGTATTGTAAACCACGCCGACGCCAGCCACGAAATATACCACTTCTTTCCCAGCGGTGTAGTACAGGTTGTTTCGGCATTGATGCCCCCTGTACCCGTAGATCCATTCTAATCTCAGTTGGCAATGCGGAGCAGTCCGGTCCGCCATGATATCTGACAATTTGTTAGTTTAGTGAATTATTCCACCCTACAGTAGTCTGCACCACAACCACGGATCACTGACATGCACGTGCAAACCTTATGAGCCCATCACTGATTAAATGAGAAAAATCCTAACAGATTACATTTTCCTATATGTAGCCTATCATAAACAGCTTAATTCCCGCATCCTACAGCAGATGTGCACATTGCGTTTTGAGAAAACACCGGCAAGGACTGATACACCTCAGACCCATTCATAATGTTTGCCTTTAGACACGGTGTTGCCTGAATTGTTACTATGTTAGCCTACTCTAATTTAGATTGTGGATTAATTCATTATTTTCCTCATAAAAATATGTTTTTTTAACCTTTTACCATGTCTTACAAAAGTTAATTTACTCCACTAAATGACATTACATTGCTTTTTTATCCATTTTAAATGGGTTCCTTTTCAAATGACAACGAAAACAGAGGTACCAGCCAAATAAACAAACAGAAAAAGAACACAACTGCTGGAGGATTCGGCTGCTGCTGAAATATAATCCGCACACTAATCCTTAACCGTCACATCAACCATAGTTACTGCGGTTTTATATATTTCTCAAGACAATAACTAACAAATAAACATTTCAAAGCAAACAAACATGTAGAAAATAGGCCGAACATGCAATATGTCTGTCTTCCATTCACAAATCTGGTTGGAGTAAATCCGAGAATCGAACAATTGTGAGGAATTACGGATTTTCACAGCAAATCACTCTGACAGAGTACGACCTGTCTTGACAGCCACAGCTGGTTCGCCGCTGTCAGTGTGAAGACGCCCCAAAATGAAAATTCTCTGCTAACTTCCGTGCAGAGGCAAACAATCTATGGGCTTCCAAACACAGTCGCTCACCCCGCGACTCCACGGTATCTCCCGCATCTCACATGGATGGATGAAAGTAGGGATTCCGGGCAGCGAGCAAAATAAACCTACTCATATGGGCGAATGGCAGGCGATGACTTTGATAAACCGGGGTGGAAAGCTGAGCGGAGGTCTAGCACTGTGTTATTCATTGCATATTAATATTAATGTAGTAACGTAATGGAGACTTTCCCCATCAAGTACTTAAACGTAATATTTTTTAGAATAGCCTCTCTCTGGTTTCGAAGAGCTAGTAACCACAACACCCTGCAAGCCACCCCTGCACTACCACCGACGATGAGCGGCTAGCTGCACAGGTTTATGGGTATTGATGTGTTTATGGCTGAGGCATTCCCTCTCTCACGCTTTCTCGTTGGTCCAAAACATTGAAAACTACAACTACCAGTCAGCAATAGTGAAGCGCTGTCCAAGGTCTTGAAGACCTACAGATGAAAAATACATCGATTACGTCTGAAAACAGAATGGCAGCTTCTACGATCAGCAATAATTGAGTCAATTCATATGAGTGAAATTTAATTAAATTGAATCATTAAAATTGTAGGCCCTAATAAAAATAAAGAGATTAGACCGAATAGGAACTGACTGAATCGAATAGCAACTGATAAATGTTTTTTTTTGTGACAAGTTCGATGGTAGATGAAATTGGATGGAGTTCAATCCCAAATAGGAAACTAAATGGGATATAATAATTTTGCCTGAATCATATTCATATTTTGATTTGTCAAATTTGAGACAGTTGAACCAAAGGGAGAGTCTTTAACTCACATGTGATACAGATGCATTCTAGAGCTGAATATCTCTTGTATCCATGAATCTCCAATCAGAACACCAGTACATTTTCTGTAAAGGGTCGAACAACCATAAACTCTTACTGATTATTAAGTGCCCCTTTGACTGATCCTCTGTACTCTAATATCCTTGCATACTTTTACATTTACATGGGAGTTATTTAGCAGATGTTTTTATCCAGAGCGACTTTGAGTGCATTCATCTTAAGAAAGCTAGGTGGGTGGGTGCATAGTACAATAATTATTCTATATGGAAACTGGACTCTTGGAACTGATGTGTAGAACGTTCTCAAAGGCTAAATGCTAAGTAGAGCATGCCATTGCCAGCCCCTTGAACAGCACTGCAGGGTGACAGACTTCACTGGAGAGCCAGTGCAATCTACCATGCCATTCAACTGGGCCTCCTGTAGGGCTCTCTGTGATTATGTTGCATGTGAGAGGAGTTGGCTGGCTGAGTTCATATTCTTCTAGTCGTATTCACATAGACCTTGGAAGAATCTCAAGCGTCCTCTCTCTTCGCCTCCTTATCAACACCCTTTGGAGGAGAAGGTCAGAGGGGAGGGACCTCTGGATCTCACATCCAATGGATTTTGAAATGGAGGCGAGGAGAGAGGATGCGTGAGTATTCAGTTGAGATTCTCCCCTTGAATGACAACTCACATGGGACTCTAGCAGCCTACCTATTTCTCACCATAACAACTGCTTGGGGTTTGAATCACTGCTCCACCCTGCCATGCCTGTTGCCAGATAGCCAACTCCTCTGACATGTGCTGCCATCAAACCTGGGTTCAAATAATATTTTGGGTATTTCAATTACTTTCAGAGACATTTGAAAGTGAGTATTCAGCTTTTATTTCTTTCATCACATTCCCAGTGGGTCAGAAGTTTAAATACACTCAATTATTATTTGGTAGCATTGCCTTTAAATTGTTTAACTTGGGTCAAACATTTCGGGTAGCCTTCCACAAGCTTTTGGCCCATTCCTCCTGACAGAGCTGGTGTAACTGAGTCAGGTTTGTAGGCCTCCTTGCTCGCACACACTTTTTCAGTTCTGCCCCCCAAAATTCTATAGGATGAGGTCAGTGCTTTGAGATGGCCACTCCAATACCTTGACTTTGTTGTCCTTAAGATGTTTTGCCACAATTTTGGAAGTATGCTTGGGGTCATTGTCCATTTGGAAGACCCATTTGCGACCAAGATTTAACTTCCTGACTGATGTCTTGAGATGTTGCTTCAATATATCCACATAGTTTTCCTTCCTCATGATGCCATCTATTTTGTGAAGTGCACCAGTCCCTCCTGCAGCAAAGCACCTCCACAACATGATGCTGCCACCCTCGTGCTTCACGGTTGAGATGGTGTTCTTTGGCTTGCAGGCCTCCCCCTTTTTCCTCCAAACACAACGATGGTCATTATAGCCAAACAGTTCTATATTTGTTTCATCAGACCAGAGGACATTTCTCCAAAAAGTACGATCTTTGTCCCCATGTGCAGTTTCAAACTGTAGTCTGGCTTTGTATGGCGGTTTTGGAGCAGTGGCTTCTTCCTTGCTGAGCGGCCTTTCAGGTTATGTCGATATTGGACTCCTTTTACTGTGGATATAGATACTTTTGTACCTGTTTCCGCCAGCATCTTCACAAGGTCCTTTGCTGTTGTTCTGGGATTGATTTGCACTTTTCACACCAAAATACGTTCATCTCTCCTTCCTGAGCAGTATGACGGCTGCGTGGTCCCATGGTGTTCATACTTACGTACTATTGTTTGTACAGATGAACGTGGTACCTTCAGGCATTTGGAAATTGCTCCCAATGATGAATCAGACTTATGGAGGTCTAGAATTTATTTTCTGATTTCTTTAGATTTTCCCATGATGTCAAGCAAATAGGCACTGTGTTTGAAGGTAGGCCTTGAAATACATCCACAAGTACACCTCCAATTGACTCAAATTATGTCAATTAGCCTATCAGTGGGGAGAACAAGTATTTGATAACCTGCAAAATTGGCAGTGTTTCCTACTTACAAAGCATGTAGAGGCCTGTCATTTTTATCATAGGTACACTTCAACTGCGAGAGATGGAATGTAAAACAAAAAATGATGTTTCCACCTCCATGCTTCACGGTTGGGATGGTGTTCTTGGGGTTGTACTCATCCTTCTTCTACCTCCAAACACTGCGAGTGGAGTTTAGACCAAAAAGCTCTATTTTTGTCTCATCAGACCACATGACCTCCCATTCCTCCTCTGGACCATCCAGATGGTCATTGGCAAACTTCAGACGGGCCTGGACATGCGCTGGCTTGAGCAGGGGGACCTTGCGTGCGCTGCATGATTTTAATCCATGACGGTGTTGTGTGTTACTAATGGTTTTCTTTGAGACTGTGGTCCCAGCTCTCCTCAGGTCATTGACCAGGTCCTGCCGTGTAGTTCTGGGCTGATCCCTCACCTTCCGCATGATCATTGATGCCCCACGAGGTGAGATCTTGCATGGAGCCCCAGACCGAGGGTGATTGACCGTCATCTTGAACTTCCTCCATTTTCTAATAATTGCGCCAACAGTTGTTGCCTTCTCACCAAACTGCTTGCCTATTGTCCTGTAGCCCATCCTAGCCTTGTGCAGGTCTACAATTTTATCCCTGATGTCCTTACACAGCTCTCTGGTCTTGGCCATTGTGGAGAGGTTGGAGTCTGTTTGATTGAGTGTTTGGACAGGTGTCTTTTATACAGGTAACGAGTTCAAACAGGTGCAGTTGATACAGGTAATGAGCGGAGAACAGGAGGGCTTCTTAAAGAAAAACTAACAGGTCTGTGAGAGTCAGAATTCTTACTGGTTGGTAGGTGATCAAATACTTATGTCATGCAATAAAATGGAAATTAATTATTTAAAAATCATACAATGTGATTTTCTGGATTTTTGTTTTAGATTCCGTCTCTCACAGTTGAAGTGTACCTATGATAACAATTACAGACCTCTACATGCTTTGTAAGTAGGAAAACCTGCAAAATCCGCAGTGTATCAAATACTTGTTCTCCCCACTGTAAGTGTATGTAAAGTTCCGACTTCAACTGTACTTGAAAATAGTATTTGAAATAAGTATTTGAAAATACTTTCAAGTAGTAGGCTATTTATAAGAAATTATTTGAAAATACTTTCAAATACTTCCAATAGAAGTAATTGATCTAGGCCACATTATTTGAAAACACTAAAATACTCAGAAAATAAGTATTTAAATAACAAATACTGAAATACATTCATTTGAACCCAGGTCTGGTTGCCATGCACGCCATATATCATGGATGAGTGATAGGGGAGAATGAATGATAGAGAAGTTGGCTAAAGCAAAAACAGAACTGGCTTTCCTCAGACCATTGCTATGCTCCACCTAGCCTAACCATGGCAACATAATAAGCTGCTATGTCAATGCCAAGCCAAATCTAACTAAGACAACTGTTCATGTTGACATGGTGCTGGGAAGTAGTCAAATATTACTTCGTTATAATACATCATCCCCTCCCTTAATCATCTAACCAGGGTATGCTGCTGGGTAAAAGTATGTAATAATAAGATGTGTTCTGTGGTTTATTTCATGCACTGTGTACTGGATCCCCATGATCTTTTAGCAGAAGCTACTCTTCCTGGGGTTCTAACCTCATACTCTTTGTGACTAGTAAAACTACAAATACTACTGATGCACAAAGTAATTGCGAGTCACTGCTTGAATTAATGCAGAGGAGAATTTGTTTCAAACTGTATTGATTTGTTGACCCCAGATATCTGGTTGTCAGGGTTGGTAGAATAGAGCAGGGGCTCTCAAACGTTCTCATGAGAAATTGACCGTTCTTCTGTAACCCAAATGAAGACGAAATATTATGCGATTATAGATGTATTCTCATAACTCGTGACCCACCTCCCACATGTCCTGGGCCCACTTTGGGTCCCGGCCCATAGTTTAAGAAAGGCTGGAATAAACCAATCTATTCTAATCAAAAATAGAAGTGCAAGATTTAAAAGTGTTGGTCCTGTTTCATAAACTGAATTAAAAGATGCCAGAAATGTTCCATACGGACAAAAAACGTATTTCTCTCAAATGCGGTACACAAATGTGTTTACATTCCTGTTAGTGAGCATTTCTACTTTGCCAATATAATACGCCCAAGAGTTCCAATACACTGGTACTCTTGCGCCCTCTTGTGATATAAATTTTGAAGGAACATTTACTGCCCTTTCCCAATTAGAGAGACGGGGAGCATCGTCCGCCTCATAATCTCAATGAAATATATCCCACGCTCCTGTCCCCTCAGGTTGGCTGTTAGATTACTCAGAGGTGAGTACTCTGCGAAGAGGGTTACTTTGATAGCCAAATTACAACCTGTTAACACAGTCTTCTTTGTGGTCTCCTTCCTTTCATGGCCATTGGTATGAAATAACGTCGAAATTAAAAGCAACATGGTTAACCCATGGTCTGATCATTTTACAGCACAATTTTCATTTTAGGGGATTCTCCTACCTACAGCCCACCCTACATAGTCTTGCAAGGTTTGACCGGTATTCTTACGTTATTCTTACATTCGTTTGGAGGACAGGCTTCAATTTACCCAAATGAAGTGACAAACCTAATTGGTCAGCAGTGCTGATGTTCCTGGAGGGGCTGAAAGTGGTTAATTAAATTAACAGCAGTCCATGCCTTTTTACCCTCTAAACCATTTGATCAAACTGGTGCCCATAGTCTTGTCTCATATCAGAACTAATTAAAATAACATCTTTGTATTTTTCCATTGATAAATTGTTTAGCTTTCTGCTAACCTCTTTCCAAGGCACCAAGTATCTGGGAATGAGATTAGTTATCTGAAGAAATGTTACTGGGGCTGCAATATTTCCTTTCGGCCACTAGATGGTGCACAGGCAATTGTGAAAGGGAACCAAGAATTGAGTGACCCAACAATACTGAGAGTTACGGACAGTCAGAAAAATCTATATTGAGGACACAGGACTTTACATACCTTTCATTGCTTATCTGTTGTTTAAACAGAAATGTAATTACTCATTAACATGTTTTTACATAGTAACGTCTAATTGCTTAGTAAAACCATTGAGCGTTTTTGTAATTAAGTGGTTGCACCTAATGAGGCATGTCATCAAAATGTATTAAATCCTATAGAAGCTGTAATGACAACAGGAATAGTTTGATTTGGGGTGAAGCTGTCATACTGAAAACAAAGAGAGATTGCATCTTAAAAGCAATTTAATGGTTTTGCACATATTTAACAGAGAGGGTAAACGTCTACTGGTGCAGTTCCATCTATCTGTGACCTTGGTCCATATTAAACTACATACTTCGAGAACCTACTATGGAAAACAAGCTTTCTCCCATCATTGCATTGTTGATTGTGCAATATGAAGAAATATTTCATTACAATAGGTACAGTGACAGAAATGCACACTTTATCAAATAGCCAGAGATTTTTAGCAAAAATGATAATATGCAGTGCTATAGCCAACAAGCAACCATTTTCCCATGACACGAATTATTCCAGTAAATGCTTCAGAATTCACTTTTCCACTTAACAACAATGCTTAAAGTGTTTATTGTACATACATTTTTATGCTCAATACATTTTAAACATACATAATGCAACTCAAATATGTAGGAAAACAAATTTAATGAAGGACAGAATAATGTTTTCATTAATCTGTGTTAATCTGTGTTCTAGTTCTTCATGGATATCCAACATTCTGACTGGTCTTAGCAATTTATTGAGCCGGACTAGTACATGATAACATTGTACAAAAAATCATGACAAACGTAAAGGAAAACTCCACCCAAAAACTATATTTTGGTATTTATTTCATTAGTCCACAGTTGATAAAGTCCCAAAATGTTTTGCATGTCAGCAGTCAAGTTTCAAGAAAATGGCCTTTCAAGAAGCAAAGTTTCAATTGCCACATCATGATGATGTGTTTTGCATGAACATTATGATGTGGCAAGTGACACTTTGGCTGTGTTCCAAACAACTGGGAACTTGGAAATCTCAGACTTCCGACTTCAGTGCGTTTAAGTAAGACAACTGGGAAGTCAAAAAAAAGAAAAGAACGTCATCCAGCCTCTTTCTAGAGTTCCGACCTGAAGATCACAGAAGTCATGATTTGACCTCATATTTTTATGAGTTCCCAGTTGTCTTGAACGTACCATTTGCGTCTTGAAAGTCCAATATCTTGAAGGGATATGACAGAAATTTGCCACAGTGCTGGAGAAAATTAACCCCCGTCTTTTCATCCAAATTAATGTGTTATACTACATTTTAGGGGATAAAATGAGACTACATTGAAGCTTAATGGTTGTAGAGCTTATTATTAGTAAGTGAAATTAAACTGGTTTTTAATAGTTTGTTATAGACAAGTTATACACACAGTTCAAAGCACCACTGACTTTGCTTTTCAACTCAGAAGAATGTCATCTTTCAAAGATCGCCTCACAAAACTGAGGCCAGACCGTAGAAACTACATACTACTACAAAAAGAACAGGGAAAAAACAACCAAAGCAACAAGTGAAAAGCACAGGGATGGGAAAGCAGGAAAACAGAGGAAAAAATACAAATAAATCTTAACTGGAAACCCTGTCTAGTTTTTCAGCGGTGAATTATGGATAGTTTACAATGTCAGCTGCCCAAAGCATCATGTCTACCTTAACATAATTTCTCATCTTTTTTTGTTTGTTCCTTATCTTAAAAAAAGAAAATAGCATACTGTATTTGACCTCTGAGCCCAGCTGTAGGATTGTTAGGCACAGAGTGTGGAGTTTTGGCTCTGAGCTTGCATGCTGGAGTCTGGCTTTAAGAGAAGCAGGGGAGATGAGAGGAATGGCATTGGGGGGCTGAGGGGTCTATTTCTTTTTGCTGAAAAGGCTGAAGCGCTTTTCTTTGTCCTTCTCACGCTTGCCAGGGCTGGACTCAGTTGCCAGGGCGACGGAGGCAGGCAGGGTCTGGGCTCGGCTGGAGGTGGGGGTGCTATGGCTGCTGGGGGTCATCTCGGTCTTATCAGAGGACGCAGCGCTGGAGATGGCTTGCATCCACGAGTTCATCTCCTCCTGCGGCCCAGACAAGGATTTATCAGGACACACATCACAGATCATACCAATACATTCAGACACCCATCCACATGGAGACAAGGACTGAAGATAGTAAACAACATTCACAGGAAGAACGTCACTCACATCCACTGTACGAATTTATAGCTAAACAAACTTACATCCTCGTTGGCTTGGAAGAGATACTCATTGCCATCTGTAGCTCTGTAAAAGGAAAATAAAAACTTGAGAAAAGCATACTACTGGCTACAGTATGCAAGACCTCATCTTCTGATAATGCAAGACACAGAGGGAGCTATTCACTAAGTAGTGCTCACTTCAGTTTGAACACATGTTTCTTCTTCTTGTAGTCGAGGGCGACCTCACACGCAGCATCCTTCAGGCTGATGGGGATCTGGTTGTGGTAAGGGATCCCCTGGCTGGCACTCTTATGGTCTTTGTAGAAGCCCATCTCCCGGTTGTTGATCACGCAATACACATTGTGCCAGGATCTGAAACAGACAAAAAGGAATGTTCACTATATATACACAAAAGTATGTGGACATCCTTTAAAATTAGTGGATTCAGCTGGTTCAGCCACACCCTTGCAGACAAGTGTATAAAATCGAGCACACAGCCATGCAATCTCCATAGACAAACACAGGCAATAGAATGACCTTACTGAAGAGCTCAGTGACTTTCAACGTGGCACAGTCATTGGATGCCACCTTCCCAACAAGTCAGTTCGGCAAATTTCTGCCCTGCTAGAGCTGCCCCGGTCAACTAAGGGCTGGTATTGTGAAGTGGAAACGTCTAGGCGCAACAACGACTCAGCCGCGAAGTGGTAGGCCACACAAGTTCATAGAATGGGAATGCCGAATGCTGAAGCACGTAAGGCATAAAAATAATCTGTCCTCAGTTGCACTCACTAGCGACTTCCAAACTGCCTCGAAGCAACGTCAGCACAAGAACTGTTTGTCGGGAGCATCATAAAATGGGTTTCCATGGCTGAGCAGCTGCACACAAGCCTAAGTTCACCATGCACATAGTCAAGCGTCGGCTGGAGTGGTGTATAGCTCACCGCCATTGGACTCTGGCGCAGTGGAAACGCGTTCTCTGGAGTGATGAATCAAGCTTCACTATCTGGCTGACAGATCTGTGTTTGGAGGATGCCAGGAGAACACTACCCGCCCAAATAGATAATGCCAACTAAAGTTCGGAGGAGGAATAATGATCTGGGGATGTTTTTCATAGTTTCTTAGTTCCAGTGAAGGGAAATATTAACGCTACAGCATATAATGACATTCTAGACGA
This sequence comes from Oncorhynchus gorbuscha, assembly GCF_021184085.1. Classification (NCBI taxonomy): domain Eukaryota; kingdom Metazoa; phylum Chordata; class Actinopteri; order Salmoniformes; family Salmonidae; genus Oncorhynchus; species Oncorhynchus gorbuscha. The sequence goes on along the minus strand of NC_060180.1, from coordinate 9,271,514 downwards.
TTAAGCGCTTCCAACTTTGTGGCAACAGTTTGGGGAAGGACCTTTCCTGTTTGAGCATGACAATGGATTGTCAAGATCGGTGTGGAAGAACTTGAATGGCCTGCACAGAGCCCTAACCTCAACCCCATCGAACACCTTTGGGATGAACTGCGAGCCACACCTAAATCACCCAACCTCACAGATGCTCTTGTTGCTGAATGGAAGTAAGTCTCCCCAGCAATGTTCCAACATCTAGTTCAAAGCCTTCTCAGACGAGTGGAGGCTGTTATAGTAGCAAAGGGGGGGACCAACTCCATATTTATGTCCATGATTTTGAAATGATGTTTGACGAGCAGGTGTCAACTTACATTACCTTTCAAAAGTTTGGGGTCACTTAAATGTCCCTGTTTTTGAAAGAAAATATAAAATTGATCAGAAATAGTGTAGACATGGTTAATGTTGTAAATTACTATTGTAGCTGGAAACAGCTGATTTTTCTATGGAACATCAACATAGACGAGTTTCAGAAGAAGGTTTTGTTTCTGGACATTTTGAGCCTGTAATCGAACCCACAAGTCTAAAGGCCAGTTTTAATTGCTTCTTTAAATCAGAGCAGTTTTCAGCAGTGCTAACATACTTTCAAAAGGGTTTTCTATTGATCAAGTAGCCTTTTAAATGTATAAACTTGGATTAGCTAACAATGTGCCGAGCCCATACGGGAGTTGTAGCGATGAGACAAGATAGTAGCTACTAAAAAAAAATAAAAAAACAATTGGATACCAAAAATATGTAAAAATTAAAAAATAAATAATAATATATCCACAATATTCCTGCCTCACGATGCCACCTATTTTGTGAAGTGCACCAGTCCCTCCTGCAGCAAAGCACCCCCACAACATGATGCTGCCACCCCCATGCTTCACGGTTGGGATAGTGTTCTTCGGCTTGCAAGCCTGCCCCTTTCTCCTCCAAACATAACGATTGTCATTATGGCCAAACAATTCTATTTTTGTTTCATCAGACCAGAGGACATTTCTCCAAAAAGTACGATCTTTGTCCCCATGTGCAGTTACAAACCGTATTCTGTCTTTTTATGGCGGTTTTGGAGCAGTGGCTTCTTCCTTGCTGAGCGGCCTTTTGGGTTATGTCGATAAAGGACTCGTTTTTACTGTGGATATAGATACTTTTGTGCCCGTTTCCTCCAGAATCTTGCCAAAACTATAGTTTGTTGTGGAGTGGTTGAAAAACTAGTTTTAATGACTCCAACCTAAGTGTATGTAAACTTCCTACTTCAACTGTATCTGTGTGTACCTGCTGGATGCCTTCTTGTTGTGACCCTCCCACTCGTGTTTGCGGTGCAGGTAGCCTTCCATCTGGTTGGCTGGGTCTGAGTCCTGGGACTTGGGCGGGAGTGTGGCAGCCTGGCTGGGCTTGACCTTGCGTGCTTCACCGGGCGACCCACCTGGGCTGGGCTCCTCCACCCCATTAACGATGTCACTTTCCTCTACGTTATCCTGTCAGAAACAAGTATTAGAGAAGGCTGGGGCTAGACAACACACAGTGGAGCTGGAAGTCAGAGTTGGATAAAGCTTCATGCAGGATGAGAGGCAGTGTAGAAACATTCAGTATGTTCCCTTTGATTGCTATATGACAACATGGCTTTAAGACAAGTATAGTTAAGTTCAAAGCGGTATGCTCTACAACTATTGTACTGTAAATGAGAAATAAATAGTTCATCACAATGAGTCTCCACATTTCCATTTGATGAGGAAAAATGTCTTCATAAAAGAGCCTTTGGATAGGTGTCTGTATAAACCAAAACAATGCCATTACACCAGCCTCAAACTGGCAATGTGGTGTGCCTCTATTTCACAATTATAGCCCAGTCATCATAAGATGAATGACACACAGAACCCCAGAGCTGAGTCACCTCTGAGTGACTGTGCCATCCTCACATCAGGTCTCAATCTTTGTATCACCCACAGTGTTGAGACTTTGTCTATGTGTAACTTTTGTTCCCCAACCTCTGGCTATAATGCCCCGATGTGTTTGTGCTCCTTATAGGTCCACAGCTCCATATAGTTCCTCAGCTCTTAGAGTTCAGTGCCTGAGGTGAAACTCTAATCTAGTATTTAACTGCATCTCCGTCTCTGACTGTTCTCTAACTCGCTCACTGGATCTCTCCAACTTTCTCTCTGACATCAAGTGCCCTCTATTTGAGACTTTTACTCGAACCCGTCTCTCCAATGACTCAATCTGACTGATTCACAATGAACCTCTGCCTCCATCTTTTTTTGACACTTTTTATTGAACCTTTATTTAACTAGGCAAGTCAGTTACAATGACTGTCTACCCCGGCCAAACCCGGACGACGCTGGGCCAATTGTGCGCCGCCCTGTGGAACTCCCAATCACAGTCGGATGTGATCCAGCCTGGATTCAAGCCAGGTGCTACAGTGTCACCTCTTGCACTGAGATGCAGTCTTAGACCACTGCGCCACTCGGGAGCCCAAATCTGACTAGAAGAACAGCCGTCTGATATGAGGTTACACTAACAGTTTTCGATTCACTCTCACCTGCAGTGACTCACTGTTTGACAAACTCAAATGCCGATAATCTAAGCTTGGTTAGAGGGATAAGCTTGCAAATGCAGTAAAAATCTGTAAGCCTCCTCAGTCAACCTTTATATAGATTCTGAGAAAAGCTGAGCCACTACTGATCTAGAAGAGCGTTGGATTATGGGATTGATTATAGTGGGACCGGGGTCCAGCTGAGACAGCGAGAGAGAGCATTTCAAACACATGCACAGATCAGAGGTTAAGACATGCCCACCACATTGCCACGCCCACACAAAACACTGTTGAATAAAGAGATAGAAAGGGAGTGAAAAGGAGGGAAAGACCAAACCAAAATCCCAAACAATTAGCACATTGTTTGAACTCATTATTGACATTTGTTTCATTATTGTAAAGTGAAGGGGAAGGTAAAAATTGGCCAGTTAAAATATTATTTCACAACACACCCACTCCAACTCATTACCCATTACTGAGCTCTTCAAGGCTGGACCAATCCTCATTACCCATTACTGAGCTCTTCAAGGCTGGACCAATCCTCATTACCCATTACTGAGCTCTTCAAGGCTGGACCAATCCTCATTACCCATTACTGAGCTCTTCAAGGCTGGACCAATCATGGATACTTTTACTGAGAGCTTGCCAGGCGATGGACAAATCCTTGATGCTTATACAGAGATCCTGCCATTGGCTGGACCAACACTGGAGTTGGACTGCATCGCTGCCAGGTTTTGCGGTCTTCGATTGGTGCAACATGGGAGTGATATCTGTCATCACCTCTTTGTTAAATGTTCAGGGTAAAAGCTATAATAGTTTTAGCTTGGGCTGACACTCATATCGGGATTTTATATTATTAATGGTCACATCTGCACCCAAATTCTTTCTCAAATATGTTCTCCAAACTGATAATAATCCAGCTAGACTGCTCACCTCTACATAAATACTCTCAGATCAACTTTGATTGAATTGGAGGATAATTTTGATAGTAAACTGTAGTTACCTTAGAAATGACCCTTATGCAGCACTATACACACTAACCTTAGAATTGCTCAAACATTGACCTCCCAGTTTGGAGGGGTGCCTTTTTACACCGAGATAAAATACTGTAGATTTAATGTCAGACGTCCACTGGATAAATGAGAACTACATGACAATGAAATTAAAAATGGAATGAAAAAGTATTGCACATGAATGTGCATAAAACAACCCCGGGACAAAACCATAGAATATACAACAATAACAGTTGTCACTGAAAGTGGAAGGTGATTAACAACAATGACGACATGCAAAACAATATACCAACATAAGACATGAGGACAAAAACACTGTACACGGACAACAAACAGAACAAACATGGTAAGTGATTGACTACCAAGGTTTTATTGGGGAAAGTGTGTTAGTGTGGTGTGTGCAAGGAAGAAATGATTCAAGGCTGGACCAACAGGAACACAACCAGGGAGGAAATGAAGATCCGATAGACAGAGCTATAGTAACATGACGTGACATGAGAACATGAAAGCAGGTACCATAGAACTACTGAGGACCAATGAATGACTGATAGGAATGGGTGCATACCCCTCTACACACACGAACACATTCGCTACCACTGGAACAAACCGAAAAACAGAATTACCACAGTGAAGTGATACGAATATCCCTTCCACATAGTGAAGTGAATAATACATAGTGAAATGGTATTTGAGATGGTACTGTATGATGGCGTTATGACATCATGTATGGGTGGTCTGGACGAGGGTGAAGATGTGAAATGGATGGACATCTGGGAAAGATACAGTAGCTACTCACTACTTTTGATTTCTTGAATTTTATTTAACCTTTTTTTATTCAGGTAAGTCACTGAGATAAATCTATTTTGCAAGAGACCTGGTTGACTTGATCTGGTGCAACTTGAAACCTGAGAGGACTAAAGAATATGATTGAATGGCATTACTGAGTTACCGATTTAAGTCGTGCACTTTGTCTGTCAGTTATTCAGGTTCCACATGGTAAGTTTGTAAATAACAACATACATAAACAGTATTATCATCAGGGATGGAGACAGGAGGAGAGGAGTGTCGAGCTGAGGGGGAAGAGAGAAAGAAGGGAGGGGGGAAAGGAAAGAGGAAATAAGGAAAAGACAAATAGAAATCTACACAGTGAGTGGGTGGGGGGGGGGGGGTCCTTTTTCATTCCCCCACACATAGAAATCTACACAGTGAGTGGGTGGGGGGGGGTCCTTTTTCATTCCCCCACACATACACACGGTTGGGTAGGTTACTTTATAAATGTATTCTGTTACTTGTTACCTGTCCAAAATTATAATCAGTAAAGTAACTTTTGGATTACCCAATCTGATTACATTCAGTTACTTTTAGATTACTTTCCCCTTAAGAGGTATTTGAAGAAGAGAAAATGTTACCAATTGAACCATAGCTGGCCATATATGGATGTTAAACTTTACTCTATGGGTTGGTTATGTAGGCTTCTTCTAACCAATCACTTTCTACTACATATAATAATCCAATTAAATTACATCTTTACATAAAAAAATCAAAATCTACCAGAATTCCAGTCATTCCAATAAATGTTAAACCCTTTCATCTTCAAGAATAGGACTTGGAAATATAGATTAGCCAAACTATTTTACCTGAGCATAACCCAAAACTAAGGGTTAAACAGCCCTACTCTGTTTAGGATTTTGCTGTCATGGACGGAGTTGAAAAATAAGTGCTGCGCTAATGGAATGGCATGCTTTGAGGGCTAATGAAGTGCTATTTACATGTGAAAAATGAATGCCATATGCTGCATTTGCTATACGCCTATTGTTTAACTTTTTGTTGGTGACACTTTGATATCTTATCTTGATAATATGCAGCTGATTAAAGGGCAAATCCACAGATGAAACATTAAAACATTTGCCCGCCTCTGTTTTGGTAAGAAGCTGAAGGATGGGCCTGGAGAAATGTAACCACTCTCAGATTAATAGACAGAGCTATGAATACAAGGTCTGACCATCCATGATATCAAAATTATTGTTTCAACCATGCTATGAGGCTATACAGTGTTTGTTTACATGTCTACAAACATCGAGAAAAACAAGCTTATATTTTGGGTTCTGATGTGGTACGACAGTTGAACTATACTCATGAGTCATTTCGAAGTTATATTCTAGATCGACAGATATAATTCCAAAAATGGATGTAGCAGCTACAGATTGCCCCTTTAAGTCTATCAAAAGTGAGCGAGTTGGAACATGTGTCCTTTAGGCCCATGGATTTAAAAAATTGCAGCATGAATTAGATTGAGCAATAAAAGCCCCACTTTATTCCATAGGCTGGGATCCGCACTGTGCAGCTATTGAGCGAGAGCACATTTTTCACTGGCTTCAAAAACAATGATAGGCAGCTTTAAACTTCTTAAATTCAACCATTATTGGGTTCAAATACACATTTGTGAAGAGCCATCCACAAGCACAATCCGTAAGGCGCAAATAGCTAAATGACAGAGTAGCAGTGTGATTCACATCAATGCGCTATGAAGATATCAATAACAAGTGATATCCGTATCACCGTAGACTAGACCACTGCTGTCATCCTTAACGCCAAGCGTTTATTCAAGTTGGATGATCTTTGGATGCCGACAGCAGTCGTACCATTGGAAGACACAGCTTGGACTGTGGCCTACAAAAGCCTATTCCAGCGATCCATCAAACCCATTTGGTGTGTCATCCTAGTGGTCTCTGACTTGTGGTCAGACTGTCAGGTGGAACAAACTACAACGTGGGCCTTTCTTCAATGCTGATTTGAACGTCATTGAGAAACAGAAGAGTCAAAGATTTTTTTCCGCAAACTTCCTACTGAATTTAAAAGTAATCCTTGAAGTAATCATCTAGTTTTTCAAAAGTATCTGTAATCTGATTACAATATTTTTGCTGGTAACAAAACGGATTAGAGTTACCCGTGTAAAAAAAAATCCCTACAATGTAATTCGTTACTCCCCAACCGCGCACACACACACACACACACACACACACACAGTGATTCTAGAATACGTAGTGCTTGTGTCCCATTATGCTTCACTTTCTATCAACCAATAAATCATTTCAATCCACTAGGATTAAAATGTAATAATGTATTAATTTATTGTTTTGATCCTTTGCTCAAGCTCAATCTCTGCTTTTGAAATAGGGTTGCCTAACTCAACATTATATCTGGTCCTCTACCATCCAAATTGGTTTCATATCTTATTTCCACCTTCCCATGCAAACTTTGCTCTGCTTACATCTGATCAGCTAATAGTCCAGTATGTAGCTACCATCTATCAGCTACCGCAGCTACCATCTATCAGCTACCGCAGCTACCATCTATCAGCTACCGCAGCTACCATCTACCTCAGCTACCGCAGCTACCATCTACCTCAGCTACCGCAGCTACCATCTATCAGCTACCGCAGCTACCATCTATCAGCTACCGCAGCTACCATCTATCAGCTACCGCAGCTACCATCTATCAGCTACCGCAGCTACCATCTATCAGCTACCGCAGCTACCATCTATCAGCTACCGCAGCTACCATCTATCAGCTACCGCAGCTACCATCTATCAGCTACCGCAGCTACCATCTATCAGCTACTGCAGAGCAGCTCCAGCCATCTATCAGATCTATCAATAAAAGGCACCAGTCAGTTTGAACCATCTATCAGCTAACTAAAACCTATTAAGCAAAACTCTGATCTAATTATCCATGTTCAGTCCAGCAACATCTGCTGTGATGAGATTAGAATAAGATTAGGTGAATAAAAAAAATGGCAACACAGGAAACTGCAATCAGCAAAGGTAATTTGCAGCTACTGCAAATAAAAGAGCAGGAATACCAGTAGGATAAGGCAGTCCTCAGTAGTGTTTGATCTATCAATAAAAGGCACCAGTCAGTTTGAAGCAATATGAAGGTATAAAAGATTAAAGCACTAATAACTAAAACCTATTAAGCAAAACTCTGATCTAATTATCCATGTTCAGTCCAGCAACATCTGCTGTGATGAGATTAGAATAAGATTAGGTGAATAAAAAAAATGGCAACACAGGAAACTGCAATCAGCAAAGGTAATTTGCATTAAAAGCATTACGCAAATAAAAGAAAAAGGAATACTCAAGGTAGGATAAGGTATAGTGTTTTGTAACAGACATCGGATAAGGTATAGTGTTTTGTAACGGACATCGGATAAGGTATAGTGTTTTGTAACGGACATCGGATAAGGTAGTGTTTTGTAACGGACATCGGATAAGGTAGTGTTTTGTAACGGACATCGGATAAGGTATAGTGTTTTGTAACAGACATCGGATAAGGTATAGTGTTTTGTAACGGACATCGGATAAGGTATAGTGTTTTGTAACGGACATAGGATAAGGTATAGTGTTTTGTAACGGACATCGGATAAGGTATAGTGTTTTGTAACGGACATCGGATAAGGTATAGTGTTTTGTAATGGACATCGGATAAGGTATAGTGTTTTTAACGGACATAGGATAAGGTATAGTGTTTTGTAACGGATAGTGTTTTGTAATAGGATAAGGTAGTGTTTTTTTGATAAACGGACATCGGATAAGGTAGTGTTTTGTAACGACATAGGATAAGGTATAGTGACATCGGATAAGGTATAGTGTTTTGTAACGGACATCGGATAATAGGATAAGGATATAGTGTGTTTTGTAACGGACATCGGATAAGGTATAGTGTTTTGTAACGGACATAAGGTATAGTGTTTTGTAACGGACATCGGATAAGGTATAGTGTTTTGTAACGGACATCGGATAAGGTATAGTGTTTTGTAACGGACATCGGATAAGGTATAGTGTTTTGTAACGGACATCGGATAAGGTATAGTGTTTTGTAACAGACATCGGATAAGGTATAGTGTTTTGTAACGGACATCGGATAAGGTATAGTGTTTTGTAACGGACATCGGATAAGGTATAGTGTTTTTTAAAGGACATAGGATAAGGTAGTAGTGTTTTGTAAACAGACAGGTAGTGAGGACATAGGATAAGGTAGTGTTTTGTAACAGGACATAGGATAAGTGTTTTGTAACAGACATAGGATAAGGTAGTGTTTTTTAAAGGACATAGGATAAGGTATAGTGTTTTGTAACGGACATAGGATAAGGTAGTGTTTTTTAAAGGACATAGGATAAGGTATAGTGTTTTGTAACAGACATAGGATAAGGTATAGTGTTTTGTAACAGACATAGGATAAGGTATAGTGTTTTTTAAAGGACATAGGATAAGGTAGTGTTTAATGGACATAGGATAAGGCTAAATGGTAAATGAGGAATAAGTGTGACTAATTGTCTGAATCACTGGTGGGGAGGTGGGGGGTGTACAGTCCTCCCTTTGGGTGGGGGGCAGGGGGTGTTGGGGGTCACGGTCCGACCCACCCGCCATTCTTTCCCCCAGTCCCAGTCCTGTGGGTCTGAAAGCTGGTATACTTTTGGTAGGCTGGGGAGCGGTAACTAACCCGAGGGGAGTCCTGGTCCGATGGCAGTCCGTTCTGAGACACCTGCTCACCCTCCCTGTAGGGACAACACACAGAGACAACAGTCAGTTCAGTATAAACACACTGGGACATTCATAACACACAGACAGACAGTCCCAAATGCTGTATCTATAAACACACAGAAAACAGTCAGCCCCAAACACAGCTAAAGGTAGACTCAGAAATGTGATGTAAGTGCACAAAGTAAACGGCATAGTGGGTTAATTTCCTCTCCTTTTAAGAGCATTGCAGTGAGAGGCTCAACTTCTGTTGTTTTGGCCTTGTACCACACGCACACGCACACGCAGATTGTGTGTGACTGTATGAGAGCGAAGTCTTGCATCTAGCTCATCTCAATATCGGAGGTGCTGCTCAAGGCCACGTCATTTCACTGAGTCTACCTCTATGTCTGTTTATAGGTTTATTCAGCTCCCCAGGAGCTTTTGCAGAAGTAGCAGCTACTCTTCCTGGGGTCCACACAAAACATGACAAGTAACAAAACACTGTTTGGCTGTCCATGTTGATCAGTCTATCAAATGTAAAACACAACCATATACAAACAAAACTACTAAAGAAAAACGTGTGTAGATTGTGTGTGTTTGAGTGTGATAGCATGTGTCTGCGTGTGTCATTTCACTGTCCTTATTATGCCATGAGATCTTGTTTTATACATTTCTTGAAGGTCATTTGGCTATTTGCTTGAGTAATTGGAGATGGGAGTTCCATGTGATTATGGCTCTGTGTAATAGTGTGCAAAATACAGGACAAACACAAGACCAGAATAGAGCGTGTCTGTTGAGTCTAAACACTGACACAGAACAGACGCACTAAATAAGTCATGACAGACAGACCAAACAACATTTTAGTGTGGTGCTCCAGGCTTTTCTCTCACCTCTGCTGTGGCGATGCATCGTCCGTCTGGGTCTCTGCAGGTGGCGGATTCCTCTTCCTCTCTTCCTCCTCTTGCTGTCTTCTCACTTCCAGTAATTCCATCTGCATCGCAAACCGACACACAAATCATTAATGACCAACCTAATTAGTCAGATTGAAATTGAGAATCTAAAGTCATTTCATTAAGTCAATTTGACTGATAGACAAATGAGATGAGAGATTTGGAGAATGTAGTGGAAATTCTACCTTTAACTATTAATGAGGAGAGGCAAAAAAATCAATCAAGGTATTAGTTTGATTAAAAACGTATTATAATGAGGCTGGTCGCCCCACCCCGGCAGGAGAAGGAGTGAGAGCCCACTGAGTGGAGTTAGCTTCTGGGTTATATACCATCTCAGGATAGGTCAGGATAGGCACAACCTCATAGATGACGCACAATGGTTCCAAACACCAACCCCACATATCCTGTGCCAGACCGTCGGCCCCAAATACAAAAGAACTTGTTTTGTTCAGTACTTAGGACATTTGTTGTTACTTTGTTCTCTCCCCTAGTTCATCAAGGTGAAAACTCTCTCACCCTAGGAGGTGACTGACGCACCGACACTGGAGACAAGTGATTGGTTCCCCATTACTCACACCATCCCTTCACATGGTTTGCAATAAAGACACAGTTCATATATGGAAACAATGTTTCCTTCTGACCTCCTTTGCCATACGCCCTGCTGATATTCTGCATAGCAACAGGGACATGTGATAGACACGCATGACTTCTCCCCTCTCTGGACCCCAGGTGATTGAGGCCCATATATGGGAGGAAGTGCAGCCGTCAACCCCAGAGTCCGAAAGGAGACGTGAGTGAACTGTTGAGCACTAGTCATTAGAATAAGTATATTCTGCCGATAAGACATCTTAATTATCTTGGTTACCTAGCTAACACCGATTTCTCCACCACAATCTTTCCCCTGAAACAGGCTCCAAAACAGAACAATAGCTCTGTTACTGGTGTGCAGGATATAACCTTTACTCTGTCTAGGATCAAGAGGAACCAGTCAGTTTCTGTCATATTATTGGCGGAGCGGCCAGACATCATGGGTTACCCTACACACAGAACAGTTAGAACAGGCCTCTTAATTTGCACACACACTTATTTTATATGAGTTAGTTTCTTTAACTATCTCAAGCCCAAGACAATTTCCCTCATAGTCGAATGAAAAACTAAATAGAGTTATTGTATGACTGGTTTATCCTACAGCTCTGACTTGTGAACATCCCGTCCTCTCACCGTAGTCAGCCGTTCCAGCGCTGAGAAGCGCTCCTCCCAGGTGGCAGCGGACTTCTCAAAGGCCTCGTGTCTCTTGATGAGTTTCTCCACCTCGTCCACGTTCTGCCCCATCTCCCTGCTGGACAAGTACGGCTCCTGTCCCAGCAGCCATGACTCAGCCACACCCGCATCCCTACCAAACTGGTGCACCTCCAGAACTAGGCAGAAACACAGCTAGTCAGACAACACGGCAGTATAAAGCAACAGTTACACAGTAGCTAATACGGTGCAACAGACTGAACACGATTTGATAGAATTACCCAATCTTAGCCACTCCCATCTGTCTTCCCACTTGTCAATCATGTCTTTCCTTTTGTCTGTCAACTGTAGTAACTTCTCTTTGATCTGAAAATTGAAGGGACATTTAGTTAACTGAGGCTAACACCACACATGTAATGACACACTGCAACACTAGAGGGAGCCATATTTCCATCCAGAGACAAAGTAGAACAAGGCAAAAAAGAGAAACAGAACAGAGGAGGGAAGTAACAGTATCTGTGAGGGTGTTATGACATTGTTGGCCGCTCACCTCCTCTAATGCGTAGTGTTTCCTTGCCAACAGGGACTTGCCCAGCTCGATGCAGTTGGTGAAGCTGTTGTTGCGGGCGTCGATCTCAGCCTTGATGCCTTGGTGGTTGTTCATCAGGAGCTCCACGGACGACACGTCCCTGAGGACACAACAAGACAAGAGGAGTGTGTCACAACAAGACAAGAGGAGTGTGTCACAACAAGACAAGAGTGACCCATCAAGACAAGAGGAGTGACCCATCAAGACAAGAGGAGTGACCCATCAAGACAAGAGGAGTGTCACATCAAGACAAGAGGAGTGACCCATCAAGACAAGAGGAGTGACCCATCAAGACAAAGAGGAGTGACACACACACTGAACATATCAAGGTCCCAATGTCCTTTGCTTAGGTTACCAGGGGGTTTAAATGACCAATGAAATGCTACTTACATTGCTAGTTAACATGCTAGTGTACGTTTTCTAAAACCACTGGTACATACAGTCAAGACAGGATGACCTGACACCCAGTGTATTTCAGTGGACTACAGCCGCTCACATAATGTTCCCCCCTCAGAGACTTGTCCGATTACCCTGATCCCTGGGACCATGCCAATGTCAGACTAACCACGAGGCAGGATAGGGTGTTACTTCTTCAGACAGTGGAAACAGAGCAATGCAATTACTGACAAACTAAATGTTTCCATTTCTCTCTCCTACCTGCTTTTTTCACCATTCACCTCAGTAGCAAATCCATCATTCTCTCTCCTTGCCCTTTACCCGACATCCTCATTAGCCCACAACGTCTGTCGGTCTCTTTCTCCCTCTTGTCTTTTCCTGTCTGTCTCCTGGTGTCTCCATCTCATTCTCTGTCTCAATGGTAAGCTGCTGGCTGAGATTCAGCTGAGAGGCACTGAAACCAATTGCCAGATAAGGGCTTGATGTGCTGCTGTCTCCCTGAGAGGAGGACATTGAGGCATGGTGTATACACCATTTTCTACAGGTGCGTTTTCAGTAGCTATAAAAAGGACCAACTGTCAGTGGGAATACATTCAGCTGAGCCATCTGCTGAAAACCTGAGCTGCAGAAAACCTTGCTATAGCATTAAGCCATAAGTGTCTAAGCCCAGTCTAAGATGGGGGGGATCCTACTAAGCTATGTGGTATTGTTTAAAGAAGGTCATACCAAGGATCATTTGCTATTTTTTGAAGACCTCTTAAAGTAAATAAAGACACATTCATACACACTGCATTCAGAAAGCATTCAGACCCCTTCCCCCACATTGTTACAGCCTTCTAAAATTGATTGAATGTTTTCCTCAATCTACACACAACACCCCATAGTGACAACGCATACATCTTTTAAAAAACTGAAATACCTAATTACATACGTTTTCAGACCCTTTGCTATGACTCTAAATTGAGCTCCGGTGCATCCTGTTTCCATTGACCATCCTTGAGATGTTTCTACAACTTGATTTTAGTCAACCGGTGGTAAAATCAACTGATTGGGCATGATTTGGAAAGGCACACACCTGTCTATATAAAAAGGTTCCACAGATGACAATGCATGTCAGAGCAAAAAACCTAACCATGAGGTCAAAGGAATTGTCCGTAGAGCTCCGAGACAGGATTGCGTTGAGGCACAGATCTGGGGAAGGGTACCAAAACATTTCTGCAGCATTGAAGGTCCCCAAGAACACAGTGGCCTCCATCATTCTTAAATGGAAGAAGTTGGGTACCACCAAGACTCTTCCTAGAGCTGGCCGACCGGCCAAACTGATGAATCGGGGGAGAAGGGCCATAGCGCAGTGCGCGCTAACCAAGGCTGCCAGGTGCACAGTGTTTCCTCCGACACATTGGTGCGGCTGGCTTCCGGGTTGGATGCGCGCTGTGTGAAAGAAGCAGTGCGGCTTGGTTGGGTTGTGTATCGGAGGACGCATGACTTTCAACCTTAGTCTCTCCCGAGCCGTACGGGAGTTGTAGCGATGAGACAAGATGGTAGCTACTAAACAATTGGATACCACGAAATTGGGGAGAACGGGGTAAAATATATATATTTTTTTAAAGAGCAGAGTACAGTGAGCCTTGATGAAAACTGGGCACTCATAGGTTGGCACTAACGTTGGGGAATTAGGCCTAGCACGCAGTAGGCGCTCCAATTCATCCCAAAGGTGTTCAAGGGGTTGAGGTCAGGGCTCTGTGCAGGCCAGTCAAGTTCTTCGACACTCATCTCTACAAACCCTTTCTTTATAGATCTCGCTTTGTGCACGGGGGCATTGTCATGTTGAAACAGGAAAGAGCCTTCCCCAAACTGTTGCCACAAAGTTGGAAGCACACAATCTACAATGTCATTGTATGCTGTAGCATTAAGATCTCCCTTCACTGGAACTAAGGGCCCTAGCCCAAACCATGAAAACCAGCTCCAGTTCATTATTCCTCCTCCACCAAACTTTACAGTTGGCACTATGCATTGGGGCAGTTAGCGTTCTCTTGGCATCTGCCAAACCCAGATTCGACCGTCGGGCTGCCAGATGGTGAAGTGTGATTCATCATTCCAGAGAATGCGTTTCCCCCTGCTCATGGCGATTTTAGGTTTGTGTGTGGCTGCGCTGCCATGGAAACCACTTTCATTAAGCTGCCAACGAACAGTTCTTGTGCCGACGTTGCTTCCAGAGGAATTTTGGAACTCGGTAGTGAATGTTGCAACCGAGGACAGATGATTTTTATGTGCAAAATGCTTCAGTATTCGGTGGTCCCATTCTGTGAGCTTGTGTGGCCTACCACTTCGGCATGGCTGTGTGCTCAATTTTACACACCTGTCAGCAACGGGTGAGGCTGTAACAGCTGAATCCACTAATTTGAAGGGGTGTCCACATACTTTTGTATATATAGTGTATATTTGATGAAAACATTTCTTTGGGCCTTATTGCTATAAGCCCAAACAAACATAATGAATTACAGATTCACTACACAAAACAATGACTAGTCCCCAAAAATTATCAAAAAGGAATTTTGTTCTGAAGTGTCTGTCTTATATCTAAGAGACATACGAAAGATCCGGAAACATGTGTTTTTTGTTGTACATGTATTTAACCTCTTATTTTTGGCACTAAACAGTCTCCATATACAGTACTTCCATAATTGTTTTCAACGGGTACCGGGGGACATTCAGACGAGTCTTGTGAGCCCTGTGGGCGTTCCCGTGAGTCTCTCACCTTTCCAAGGAGGGGTCATATTAGTGTGTACAGAGAAGTTGGAAGATCGGCTGTACAGACTTCAGACGAGTCCCAAGAATCTTGTGGCAGTCGAAAAGCAAAACTAAGAACACCACCGTGTTTGTGATATTCTCATCATTCCATCTTTTTCATAATAGTTTGTAGGCCAAATCGTTCAGACGATTTTCGGGATGCCTCATGGTCTGAGAAACACTGCACTAGCTCTGTCACCTTTCATCGCAGATGAGGAAGTGCAACATAAAGTAGGCGGATGATGTGGATTGAGACGCATCCAATGATCTCCCTAGCTTAAATTGACAGATTTCTAGCGATTTACACAGGGGCATGGACTACAACCTTTTAATACAGAGAGTTTTATAGGGTGAGCTAGTGAGGATAACTTTGTAAATCACAACAATCAGAACAGACCATTGAGGATTAGATACATAAAATCTGGACTCGAGCTGTCGACCACAAGCTGCTTACAGAAAACTACAGAGACTATTCTCACCTTTTCTGGTTTTTCTTGGAGTCAGTAAGAGAAAAAAAACATGCACTGAAATAATGTCAAGCTATTTTAAAAAATGATCCGTACGAGGCCAAACTGTTTCCCGTCAGGTTCACAGTACCTGGGCTTCTCCTGAGCCTCGATGAGGCGGATGACGTCCTCCATCCAGAGCATGAGGTCTCGCACCATGCTGAAGAAGCGGAACTTGTCGCCGGTGTCGAGCAGTCTGACCCTGCGGCCGTCGCAGGCCTCCAGCAGGGTCCTCCAGGCCTCCAGCACCTCACCCTCTCTCTTTTGGATGTCATCTGCCTTGTCTCCGGCGTAGGCAGACTGCAGACGCACAGCATCCTCCTGCAACGTCTTCACCTGGGGAGGGAAACAAGCAAGTCTTATCTATGATTTACATTACAAATCTGTGAGAGATTCACCTTATAGCTGTATAATTTGTTTAGGCTGTAATAGAACTGCTTTAGCCCCTTGATCGAGAACACAATCTCATTTTTATACATGTTTTATTTATTTAACTTGGCAAGTCAGTTAAGAACTAATTATTATTTACAATGACGGCCTACCATAAGGCAAAAGGCCTCCTGCGGGTACGGCGGCCTGGGATTAAATTTTTTAAAATAAATACTTTGTAAATATAGGACAACACACACATCACAACAGACAAAATAAAGAGAGACCTAAGACAACATAACAAGGCAGCAACACATGACAACATGGTAGCAGCACAAAACATGGTACAAATATTATTGGGCACAGGCAACAGCACAAAGGGCAAGGTAGAGACAACAATACATCACACAAAGCAGCCACAACTGTCAGTAAGAGTGTCAATGATGGAATCTTTCAATGAAGAGAGATAAAGCTGTCCAGTTTGAGTGTTTGTTGCAGCTCGTTCCAGTCGCTAGCTATAGCGAACTAAAAAGACGAGCGACCCAGGGATGTGTGCTTTGGGGACCATTAACAGAATGTGACTGGCAGAACAGGTGTTGTATGTGGAGGATGAGGACTGTAGTAGATATCTCAGATGGGGGGGGGGGTGAGGCCTAAGAGGGTTTTATAAATAAGCATCAACAAGTGGGTCTTGCGACAGGTAGACAGAGATGACCAGTTTACAGAGGCGTAGAGAGTGCAGTGATGTGTCCTATAAGGAGCATTGGAAATCTGATGGCCGAATGGTAAAGAACATCTAGCCGCTCGAGAGAACACCCTTACCTGTCGATCTATAAATTACATCTCCATAATCTAGCATGGGTAGGATGGTCATCTGAATTAGGGTTAGTTTGGCAGCTGGGCTGAAAGAGGAGCTATTACGATAGAGGAAACCAAGTCTAGATTTAACTTTAGCCTGCAGCTTTGATATATGCTGAGAGAAGGACAGTGCACCTCTAGCCATACTTGTATGAGATGACTACCTGAAGCTCTAAACCCTCAGAGGTAGTAATAGAACCTGTGGGAAGAGGGGCGTTCTTACCAAACCACATAACCTTTGTTTCTGAGGTATTCAGAACAAGGTTAAGGGTCAGCAACAACCTGGGGAATAGTTACATGGAAGATGAGGGGGTATGAATGAGTCAATTGGAAGCTGGGTATGATTGTGGCCATGATAGCTTGAGGGACAGATTGGAAATTTATCCAGGACACCAGGGTTAACACCCCTACTCTTATGAAAAGTACAAATGGGATATTTAGTGACCAGAGAGTCAGGACAGCCGTTTAACATCCCATCCAAAAGACAGCACCCTATATAGGGTAATATCCCCGATCACTGCGATGAGGCATTGGGAACGGGAAGTACCTCCTCCTGGCCCTCCCACACCACTTCCAGCAGCATTTGGTCTCCCATCCAGGGACCGACCCTGCTTACCTTCAGAGGCAAGCCAGCAGTGGGATGCAGGGTGGTATGCTGCTGGTTAACTGCCGTAGTAGGTGTTTTGGTCTTTCTGGCGTTATTGTCATACCTGTGTCCCCAGGGCCTGGATGTCGTGTTCAAAGGTGGTGTGCATCCTCTGCAGGGTCTCCACTGTGTTCTGGTCTCGGCCCAGCTCCTCAGGCAGCTTCTTGTGTTTGTCCAGGATGCGGTTGAGGATCTCCTTGGCATCATGGTAGAACTTATGCAGCTCAAAGGAAGCCGCCAGGATCTGCGTGCGTGTGTCGATTAGCTCCAGCAGGTCGGCCCACGCTTCATTCAGCCCATCCTTCCACTCCGCGATTGTTGCCGCGTCGGTGTGGCCTGAGTTGATGAGCTCATCCGCCAACTGGTTGACGGTGTCCACACGCTCCTGACCGATGTTGCCCGTGTCGCGAGCAAACTCACGGAAACGCTCCTGAAGCATCTGCAGAGGGATATTATCACAGCAAAGTGAGGACTCACATATTCCGCTAGATACTCTGGCAACAGGGTAACATAAGTGGCATGGCTGCACTACATACCGTGACATGTTCGTAGTCCTGTCCCAGCTCATGTGACCCAGCCACTACTTCCCTTTCAGCGATCCACTGCTCCAGGTCATCCACCTCCCTGTTGAGCTGGAACAGACGGAACCTCTCGTCCAGCTTCCCCCTCCTCTCCTCCGACAGGTCCTTGAGCCCTGCGTACAGCTTATCCACCTGGGACTGACGCATGCCGATCCGCTCACTACACAGCAGGAGAAGGAAGGAGGCAGGATAGGTAGGGGGTTACGATATACATGATCCTACCCCCTCTCTTCTGTGATGCTAAACTGTCAAGTCTTAACCTCTGGGTGGTTAAATCCTACTTCAACTCAACAGGAATGGAGATTAACCTTACAGTTACAATCCTCTTGGATTTAGGGGGCGCTATTTTAATTTTTTGGATGAAAAACGTTCCAGTTTTAAAACAAGATATTTTATCACAAAAAGATGCGACTATGCATATAAATTGACAGCTTTGGAAAGAATATACTCTGACGTTTCCAAAACTGCAAAGATCGCCTGTGAGTGCCACAGAACTGATGTTACAGGGGAAACCCAGATAAAAATCCAACCAGGAAGTGCCGCATTTTTTAAAACCGCCTCATGCCAATGACTCCTTATATGGCCGTGAATGAGCTACGAATGAGCTTACGTTTTCCACATATTGCCCAAGGTGTCTACAGCATTGTGAAGTCTTTTTACGCATTTCCATTGAAGAATAGCCGTAAGGGACCATATATAGCAAGTGGTCACATGGTGTCTCCCACAGAAAATGTTGCGTAAAATACTGAGGTAGCCATTTTTCCAATCGCTTCTTATGAGAAACCAATTGCCTCGCCGGATCGATTATCGAATATATATGTTAAAAACACCTTGAGGATGGATCCTAAACAACGTTTGCCGTGTTTGTCGATATTATGGAGTTAATTTTGAAAAAAGTTTGGCGTTGTAATGGTAGCATTTTCCAGTCGATTTCTCAGCCAAGCATGATGAACAAACGGGAGCTATTTTGCCTACAAAAATAATATTTTGGGAAAAAAGGAACATTTGCTATCTAACTGGGAGTCTCCTGAGTGAAAGCATCCGAAGTTCTTCAAAGGTAAATTTAATTTGGTTGCTTTTCTTATTTTCGTGAAAATGTTGCCTGCTGCCAGCAGAGCTAGCATAGCATTATGCCATGATAAACTTACACAAATGCTTGTCTAGCGTTGGCTGTAACACATATTTTGAAAATCTGAGATGACAGTGATGTTAACAAAAGGCTAAGCTTGTGTTTGAATATATTTATTTAATTTCATTTGCGATTTTCATGAATAGGAAAAGTTACTAGGGGTATTTATGTCCGCTGCGTTATGCTAATTTGTTTGAGGCTGATTACGCTCCCGGATCCGGGATTGCTCGTCGCAAGAGGTTAAGTGTCTGGTCTCTGACCACTCTGGGCTGGGTTTAAACCCTTAACATTCTTTAGACTGAAATGGGTGAATATGATTATGGTTTAAACTTCCAAATTTCACTGGAGGTGGACTTTAACCCTGAGGATGAGCCCCTTCGACCACTCACCTTTCAGGGTGTCCGGCGGCAGTCAGGCCTCTACTTGTCTGGGACAGCTGGTGGACAGTTTCAGCATAGTCTTCCACAGCCTGCTCCAGTATCTGGTGCTTCTTCAACATGGCCACAGAGCTCTGCTCATCCTACACACACACACACACACACACACACACACGAGAGAGAGCGTCAAGGTACAGAAGGTGACGGCACAGACCGTACACGGGCACGGTTTGGTATACCATCTATCTATACCATCTATAAGGCCATTTTGGGAAACCTGCCAAGTTCTCTGTTCTTCCTTGATAAGGTCAGAAAATAAATACGAGTCACGGTCTTACTCCTACTTACTTTTAACAGTTCCTAAAATCAGAATGGATCATGGCAAAACATTTTAGCTACTCAGCTCCGTGTTCTTGGAATTCTCTCCAGACCAGCTGGAGGAGTTTAAAGGTTTTGTTGACTCACATGCTACTGAGGAATGTGATTGACATTAGGACTTAACGCGGTTGTACACATGATCTATTTTTTATACAGCCTGTACTTGTATCTATGACACTTGTATGTTCCTTTAATTTAAATGCATGTTTGTCTACGTGAATATGATTATTTTTTGAATGGGGTGTCTATGTCTGTAAGTTGTTACGGTATGTCTGATATTTGTCGCAAACATTGTTACCGCCCTGCTGCTGTCTTGGTTGGACCAGGCCTCTCTTGAAAAATGTAATTTATGTCAATGTGACTAACCTGGATAAATAAAGGTTAAATAAAAAATAAAAATCAGTGTACAGGGCACATTATCGACTAGAGATAGACTAGTCTCACAGAGATCCAGTCCTGTGGTAGGAGAATATTAAGGGCCAAGGAGCATCCAGCCTACTAAAGGACATGAAAACATGAACGGGAGGACTACTCTGCCTACTCACCTTCCACACCCAATATCCCAGCATGCCACACAACTATGTCGTAAGGCCATGTTTGCCCAGGTCGCTGCACACATCTTTCACCCTTCACAGACTTCCTCATTTCTCACTGTGATAAGGATCCACCTCTGCCTGACAGACCAACAATTTACCGGGCAACATTCAGTCCTACCAAGTGCAGAAATACCCCTTGTACAGTACCAACCAGTTCCTATCCAGCAGCTTGCCTTCTAGCCACACCCCAGTTCCTATTAAACTCTGCCCCTCCTAATGATCCAGCCCAACAAACTACTGAAGTGCAACCCACCAGTTTTAACCAAAACACACATTGTAGCTCTACCAAAGACAGCTGGTTATCCCATCAGATCCAACCCCCATCATCCTGCCTCCCCAGTCAGGCCCAATCACCATCCTCCTACCTCCCCCGTCAGGCCCAATCACCATCCTCTTACATCCTCCATCAGGTCCAATCACCATCCTCTTACATCCTCCATCAGGTCCAATCACCATCAACCTACATCCTATCAAGCCCAATCAGCGGGCTGAATACATTTTGGCCTGTCACCTAAAACCCTAACAAACTTTTACAGATGCACAATTGAGAGCATCCTGTTGGACTGTATCACCGCCTGGTATGGCAACAGCATCGCCCACAACTGCAAGGCTTGCCAGAGGGTGTGCGGTCTGCACATTGCATCACCGGGGGAAAACTCCCTGTTCTCCAGGACACCTACAGCGCCCAATGTCACATGAAGGCCAAAAAGATCATCAAGGACAACAACCACCCGAGCCACTGCCTGTTCACCCCGCTACCATCCAGAAGGCGAGGTCAGTACAGGTGCATCAAAGCTGGGACCGAGAAACTGAAAACAGCTTCTATCTCAAGGCCATCAGACTGCTAAACAGCCATCACTAACATAGAGAGGCTGCCGCCTACATACAGAATCAAATAATTTGCCACTTTAATAAATTTATCACTAGTCACTTTAAATAATGGCACTTTAATAATGTTTAAATATGATTAAAGTGCCTGTAATCTGGTTCAGGTTATTAATCAACCTACCAGTGTGTTTACAAACACTATAGATCCACATGTATTGATCACATTTTTACTAATGCTGTAGAACTTTGTTCTAAAGCTATATCCGTACCCATTGGATGCAGTGATCACAATATGGTGGCTATATACAGGCAAGCCAAAGTTCCAACAGCTGGGCCTAAAATAGTATATAAGAGATCATACAAAAGATTTTGCAGATGTGGATGTTAAAAATATTTATTGGTCTGATGTGATAAATGAGGAGCATCCAGATGCTGCAGTTCATGAATTTATGAAATTGCTTCTTCAAATTATTGATAAACATGCACCTATTAAAAAACTGACTGTTAGAACTGTTAAGGCTCCATAGATTGATGAGGAAACTAAACACAGTATGGTTGAAAGAGATGGGGCAAAAGGAGTGGCTAATAAGTCTGGCTGTACATCTGACTGGCTTACTTACTACAAATTGAGAAATTATGTGACTAAACTCAACAAAAAGAAGAAACTGTATTATGAATTAAAGATCAACGATATAAAGAATGATGGAAAAAAGGGGGAGAGGAAAGTCTTTGTCCTCAGGCCTGGAGGGAAGCCAAAGTAATTCCGCTACTCAAGTGTGGTAAAGCGGCCTTTACTGATTCTAACAGCAGACCTATAAGCTTGCTGGCAGCAAAACGTTGGAAAAATATTGAGTTTGACCAAATACAATTCTATTTCTCTGTAATTTTCTCTAATTAACAACAGACTTCCAGCATGCTTATAGAGAAGGGTACTCAACATGCACTGCACTGACAAATTACTGTTGATTGGTTGAAAGAAATAGATAATAAGATTGTGGGAGCTGTACTGTTCGATTTCAGTGCAGCCTTTGATATTATTGACCATAAACTGTTGAAAACTTAAGTGCGATGGGTTTTCAACCAGAGCTATCTAATAGAATTCAAATGGTTTTCTTTCATGGAAGCGTCTAATGTAAAACATGTAAAGTGTGGTGTACCACAGGGCAGCTCTCTAGGCCCTCTACTCTATTTTTGCCAATGACCTGCCACTGGCATTAAACAAAGCATGTGTGTCCATGTATGCTGATGATGATTCAAACATATATGCACCAGCAACCACAGCTAATGAAGTCACTGAAACCCTTAAAGAGTTGCAGTCTGTTTGGAATGGGTGGCCAGATGGTCCTGAACATCTAAAACTAAGAGCATTGTATTTGGTACAAATCATTCCTTAAGTGCTTGACCTCAGCTGAATCTGGTAATGAATTATGTGGCTGTTGAACAAGTTGAGGAGAGTACATTACTTGGTGTTACCTTAGATTGTAAACTGTCATTGTCAAAACATATAGATTCAATGGTTGTAAAGATGGGGAGAGGTCTAGTCGTAATAAAGAGATGCTCTGCTTTATTTTACACCACACTCCAAAAAGAAAGTCCGCAGGCTCTAGTTTCGTCTAATCTTGATTATTGTCCAGTCGTGTGGTCCAATGCTGCAAGAAAAGACCTAGTTAAGCTGCAGCGGACCCAGCAGAGCGGCACGTTTTGCTCTTAATTGTAATCAGAGGGCTAATATAAATACTATACTGCCAGTCTCTCTTGGCTAAGAGTTGAGACTGACTGCATCACTTCTTAATTGTATAAGAAACAATGTGTTGAATATCCCAAATGGTTTGCATAGTCAACTTACACACAGCTCTGACACACTTATCCCACCAGGGGTCTTTTCATAGTCCCCAAATCCAGAACAAATACAATAAAACATACAGTATTATATAGAGCCCTTACTGCATGGAACTTCCATCTCATAATGCTCAAATAAAAATCTAACCTGGTTTTAAAAAAAAGATAAAGCAACACCGTGGCACAACACCTCTCCCCTATTTGACCTAGATAGTTTGTTTGTATGCATTGATATGTAGGCTACGTGTGACTTTTTAAAAATGTATGTAGTTCTGTTCTTCTGTTCTTGTTTAATGATGTTCTGTATTATGTCATGTTTTGTGTGGACACCAGGAAGAGTAGCTGCTGCTTTTGCAACAGCTAATGGGGATCCTAATAAAATACCAAATGCATATATTACATTACTCATCTCATATGCATCTTGCCTATGCCGCTCGGTCATCGCTCATCCATATTTTCTATGTACATATTCTTATTCTATCCCCTTAGATGTGTGTATTAGGTAGTTGTTGTGGAATCATTAGATATTACTGCACTGTCAGAACTAGAAGCACAAGCATTGCGCTACACTCGCATTAACATCTGCTAACCATGTGTATGTGACCAATAACATTTTATCACCATCATCCTCTCACATTCATTCCGATTGCTCATTTAAAAAAAAAAACATTTTTTAGCTCTCTGCCCCACTGCACCCCTCACCTTGGCTTTCTCCTCTGACATCATGTAGAGCTCCTGCTCGCTCATCCAGGCCTCGGCTTCAGCAGCATCAAAGTAGTACTGTTGGGCCATGTGGGCCTCCTCCAGGCGTCCATGGCGTTTGCCCGTCTCCTCCAGAATCTGGGCCCACAGGCGCCGCAGGTCGGCCACCCGCTGGTTGATCTCCTCGCCGCTGAGGCTGTCGTCATCATCCTTGAGGACCTGCAAGCTCCGCTCAAAGATGTCATCACAACGGGGCTGGTGGCCCTGGATCTCCTTCTGCAGGGTCTGGTGGGAGAGAGGTCAAAGGGCAGCAGGTCAGAATGAAGTCAGAAATAGATCTGTCACCCTGACATTACTGTAAATGCTAAGAGCTATATTCTATAGATAGAAATACTGTTCAAGGTTCAAACGGATGGAGTTAGTTTCTTACCTGGTTTTTCTTGATGAGTAACTGGACTGTTTGCAGGTTGTTTCCGTGGTCTGTTGATATTGCAAGTGGCATTCGCTCTTCAACCCAGAGCTAAGAGGAAAACAGATATAGATATGAATAATTTTGGAAGATTGACACTGATGTAGCAAAAGCAATGGAAGCATCTAAACTTAACCTCAACTAACAACTTGATGTAAGTGAACTACTTAGACAAAGCGGTTTTTGTTCCGACTGACTGAAGCATTTTAAATCCAGTTGATGGCATACACAGATGCAGACACTTCAGTTCAGAGACCCAACCCAGTCCTTTCAAAACATGTAGCCTGCTGCTGCTTGTCTGCCTGAAAGGAGTCAATACAGTCATCACATGAACAAAGAGACCACCTGCTGCTACTCAGTGCACCCCCCCCCCCCCAACAAAAAACAAAACATTTTAACATCTTAAATCCCTTCAGACAAGGTGCTGCTCAGCTTCTGATGCTGTTCCACACTGCCTTAGGGCACAGATTTCACACAAGCACATACTGTAGCTTATAGACATTTGCATAAAAATACAAGTAACACTTGCACAAGCAGGCATACATAATCTCTTTCTCTGAAACACATGCACACACCCACCCACACACGGCTACGCTAGACTAATGTACTTACGATCTCATCCTCCATGTCTCTGTTGAACTGGTGGATCTCGCGGGAGGCCATGAGGTTTCCCTTCCTCTTCCGTAGAGGGTCCAGCAGCTGCTGGAACTTCTTCTCCACAATGCGGCGCTGGCCGTCCACCTCGTCCGTATCCTTCCCCTCCTGGCTGAGGACCTGGGCCTGGCTCTGCAGCTCCTCCACCTCCTTCTGACGCACCTCCACCTGGCTCTCCAGCATCTAGGGATGCCACACCAGGAGGAGAGGAAGAGGAGTGGACGGGAATAAGAGAGGAAAGGAAAGAGACGAGATTACAGCAGGCTCTCTATCTCCCTCTCTGGTCTCCTGAGAGCATGCGATCCAGAGCTCTTCTCATCATTTCTGCTCTTGGAGTTTCCCCCTCTCTCACGCTTGTTTGCTCTCCCTCTTCCAGATGGAAAAAACTGTGGCAATGCTCTCCCTCTCTCACAATGCGCACATTTTGGATCTGGGTTACACAAAGGATACTATGGGTGCACAACCTTTCATTTCACGGTCACTCATATACAAATCCGCATGCTCCACTGACATTCTATCTCAAATTATAAGCATACTGTTTGGCTCCATCACTGTGCTTTACTCCCTCTGTCTGTCCTTCTCTGGCTCTCTTACACACGGTGCTGGCTCATCCACACATCAAGGCGAGGGAGAGATTATGTAATGGGACGGGGGGTAGTGTGTGTATGTGCGTAACATGGGCTGTTACATAATGTGGTTAGTCTGCTCATTGCTGCTCCACACGCTAGTATGGAGGAACCATCTGCATAATAAACCGTGTTCCAACACTTCATGCGTGTGCTGTTCAGCTTACACAGTTAAAGTAAAAGTGAAAACAAATCAGGCTTAACACTTAACTCATCGTTTGGCTATATCGTTCGTCTATGCAAGTGAATTCCTCCTGAGGTAAATTACTGATAGTGGCTTTAACCTAGTATGAAACCATGAGCTAAAATGATAGAGAAATTGGTATTTTTACCAGTCCATGCATGTGTCAAAGGAGTCAGGAAAATAAGTAGCATGGTCACATAACTGAGGGAGACATACAACAACTCAAACTCCAGTAGTTAGGACCTGTTGTTTCTTGAGCAGGATGTTGACACTGGTCAGATCTTTGCCGTAGTCGTCTGACTGGATCTGTCCATCCACTCCTACCAGCCACTTGTCCAGGTCGGCACAGCTCTGGGTGAACAGCTCGGCCTTGTTGGCATCAAACAGACACTTGGCCTTGGTCTGGGTGGTGGACTCCAGGTCATCCCACATCTTATGGAGCGCTGCCAGCTTTTCCTTCACCATGGACTCGGTCTCCGGCTTCTCAGCTATCAGCTGCATTCCATCCTGGGATTGGTTAGGAGAAAGTCACGTTAGAACATCATGGAGATAAATCGAGCTCCACTAATGCCATTCAGGAAGGAAGACAATGGGAAATTGGTGATTCAGTCAAATCGGACCTGAGCAATGTGACACTGCTCACGATCATTCTCGGCAACAAGCCGTCAATCCTGAATTTTTAAACTACAAGTTCTAGTCTGCAGAGCTACTGCACTGGTTCTGCTGACAGCTTGTTTTGAAATGAATTCCACTGAAAGCAAATAGCATTTATCACTTTGGTAGCATTTTCACATGGTGAAATGTCAGTTTGTACAAAACTCAAAATGGATCAAAGGTTATTTTTTCAAAAACTAAAAGGACATTTTCAATTGACTAAGTGCAGCAAAAAGAAAATCCAAAATCACACTAACTTTTTCACCCAACCTAATTAGTGTTTGATCTAGAAATACCTTCCATATAAATTGACTTTAACAATGCAATGCTCACAATACTTTTCATAGGATTCTCTTATTTGTTTATATACATCTGACCATCACTTAATCCAACTACGCTTAATGTTTAATCACTGAACTGTTTGGTAAAGCTATAGATTTTAAACTGGTTTGTCTACTATATATAGATTGAGAACTACATAAATAAATTGTTGCTTGTAAAGTATAAAAATATAAATGACTTGTATGATACATGACAAACATACATAATGATTACGCGTTATTGCTAATTGATTTCACATAATGGTAACCACAATTTGTGCCCATATAAAAGGGGCTATGTGATAATTTCTTTCAACGTGGAGCAGGATTTACAGCAAGCGAGAGGAAGAAATCAAAGAGCTCGCGGACATGGGACCCATCAAAGAGGCGGACATGGGACCCATCAAAGAGGCGGACATGGGACCCATCAAAGAGGCGGGCATGGGACCCATGTCTAATGAAGTCCAGCCATTTTTGTTGACCATGTGGTAAACAGAGGCCTTAACGTGGCAGAGGCTGACAGATTAGTTCACCCCAATCTGAAAGGATCAACTGTGAATTCAATCAGATAGATAGCAATAAAAACTGTACCACAGAGGCACAGAATTCGTCAGAGGAAAAACAAAAATAAATGGAGGAACTTAAGAAAGATCAAGTGTAATATATTATACAAATAAAACGAACTGGATGGATTATTGGAGAGAAACGCAACAAATTATTTTTTATTTTCAACATAGAAATGCTACCAAAAACAATTTAGTTAAAGAGGAACAAAGTACTTTAAGGATAGGTTTTCATTTCAGTCTAATCCATCTCAACTAACCGAAGTTAATTGTAAGGATTTTATTTCTAATAACAAAGCAAAATGAACAGCTGTACAGAAAGACTCACGTGAAGGCCAAATTACAGAGGAAGTTCTTGATGCAATTAAAGCCTTCAAGTCCTGGAAAACTCCAGGGCTGGATGGTATACCAGTCAAAGAATACAAAACCTTTGAGTTACTCAGGGGACCGTTATTGGTATGTTTTAACTACTCCTACGAAAATGGTAGATTATCAGATACTGAACAAGGTGGTCTGATTTTACTTTTACTGAAACAGGACCCAGGTGGTAAAGATACAGTACATTAAAAAAATGGCATCCCCTTCAGTGTTCCAGCAAAATGCATAGAATTTAAAAAAGGTATTGTCAGATATTATCAATCCTAATCAGACAGGTTTTCTACATGGACGATACATTAGAGATAATATAAGACAAGTACTGGAAACAATAGAACACTGAAAAATCTGCAAAACCAGGCCTAGTATTCATAGCAGACTTTGAAAATGCTTTTGATAAAGTAGACTGGAATTTATATAGAATTGCCTGGAATATTTCAATTTTGGAGAATCTCTAATACAACGGGTTAAAGTTATGTATAGTAACCCTAGGTGTAAAATACTAAATAATGGCTACTTTTAAGAAAGTACTAAACTGTCAAGAGTAGTAAAACAAGGTTGTCCACTATCGGCATATCTATTTATTATGATCATCGAAATGTTAGTTATTAAAATCAGATCCACCAATAATATCAAGGGGCTGGAAGTCCAGAGATTAAAAACAAAGGTGTCATTGTACGCTGATGATTCAAGTTATTTTAAATCCTAAATTTGGATCCCTCCACAGCCTCAGAGAATCAAGAGCATTTTTTCTAACCTCTCTGGATTACAACTTAATTATGATAAGTATTATGCATTGGATCACAAAAAAAACTGTAGTTTAACAATAAAATTCTGACAGTGAAGTGGCTATACTCAGTCTTCAAATCCCGATATTTAGAAATTCTCACCACAATACATTTTAATAAAACGTTAACAAATCAAATCAAATTTTATTTGTCACATACACATGGTTAGCAGATGATAATGCGAGTGTAGCGAAATGCTTATGCTTCTAGTTCCGACAATGCCTCAAAAAAAGATACAAATTTGCTACCACGGAAAGGAAAATACCTGTATATTTATGGGGGGCGAAAATCACCCTGATTAGTCATATCCCAGTTCACCCATTAGCTTATGGTCGAGCCGAGCAACTTTAAATAATCAGAGCATATTTTTTTGGAATGGCAAGCCAGACAATTAAATGGGCCAATTTATATAATGAATATGAATTCGGAGGGCAGAAATTGGTACATATTAAAGCATTAGACCTCACTAAATGCTTCAGTCACCCAAAAGTTAATTAAATCCGAACTGGTTCTATCAGATTAGTAAGAACGTCTTACCATGTTCAAGAAAGACCCTTTTCCCTTTATTCAGCTTACCAAAAGTGGTAATTTAAAAAAAACAGGCCATAGAAAGTCAGTGTAATCCACCAGAAAATACAAAGAATATTATAACAAATATCATGGTTAAACTCAAATTAACTAATTGATTTAAAAAAATAAACACTTGGAGATAATTTTTTTAAAACTATAATCTTTGTAATTGACATCATAAATAGAACTGGTGGAGTTGTCACATGCAGCTAACAAAAATATATGGAAATGTCTGCGCCATTCAAACCAACTAATTACCGCAAAAATTGAAGAGGCAAGTGGAAGAGGGAGAAAGTATGGAACTTGTCATTCTGCCCTGCATTAAAGACCAAAATTGGTTAAAGAAAATTGTTATAAATAAAGAAGTATACCAGTTTCATTGAAGGACTCAAAACTTGACAGCTGTGACAGATTGAAAAATAGTTGGACAGAGATTTTCAATGTAATGATTTCAATGTAATGATTCCATGGCACATGGTTTATGAACTGATACACAAAACACTGGATACAAAACTTTGTTTTTTAATATAAAAGATATATTTTAAATGATTGCAGCCAATAGAATGTTAGATATATATGGTGGATACAACCATCCTGTTTTTTGCTGCGAAGAGAGAATCATTCAATCATTTGTTTTGGTACTGTCCATAAGTAGCTTGTTTTTGGTCACAGGTTCAGGAATGGTTGAAGAATTGCCACATTTACCTGGAGCTAACTCTGCAAATAGCACTGCTCTGGGATTTAAAAAGTCATACTCAATCGATCAATAATATAACTAACCAAAAACGTTATTTTATTTATAATCTGTAGAGACTGAGAATAGAAAGGGTTCATAGATCTTGTCAAACACCACAGCAAAGTTGAAAAATATATGGCAAATAGAAAACCGGATGCTATTCACAGATAGATGGGATAAAAGTTTAATATATATTATATATTTACAAAACATATGGGGGATTGTAAATGATGCAGACAAGTACATTGATGGAAGCTACAATCTGCAATATTAAAGCTGATCTACCTCCTAAAAAATTATTTAAAAAAAATGTAAATTTAAAATAATTTCAATCATGAGAACATTTCACCAAGACCACCGGTAAGTTTGCAGGATATGCACTATTCTTTACCATTTCATTTACAGTAAAAATGCATATCGTAATGCATGTCAATTCACAAAATATTCTTACTGTATTATCCATTGACAGTATACTCTGTTCTAACCTCAGAATTGACAGAAGCCCCCATGGTATGGCCGTGCACTGACAGACCAGTAGGAGTGGGCCGTGGTGGAAATGTAGAGGACCAGGAATGACATACGGCTGTCCGAAAAAAATACAGGCCATTGAGGAGAAAGATGACCCCCCCCTTTGCCAATGTGGCATCAATCAGCCTACAAACAATTGCCCGCCTTTTGAAGAGGCACCAGGTATCTATGAAACACATTTACCTGGTGCCTTGAGAGAAACAACGACCACGTGAAACAACTGCGGACCGAGTTTGTTCAGGTACAGCACTATATACTGTATTACTGTTACTATTTCACAATATCATTTGGAACTATAATGTAGAAATATCTAACCAAATTATATTTTTAGGATGGTGCTTTATGTTACTGTGAACCATCACAAGTATATCTTTGTTGATGAAGTGGGCTTCAACTAGGCATCGTGGGCGGAACCTCATATGCCAATAGGGGGCCGTCGAAGTGAAAGGACAACGTGGGGGAAACATCTCCATGTGCGCAGCCATCTCTGAAGACTGCGTGGTAGGATGTAGGCCATTACTTGGATCCTACAACACTGCACACCTCATTGTGTTTCTCAATGAAATTGAGCAGGCTTGTTAAGGTGAAGGGGTCACCTATATCATTGCGTGGGACAATGTTAGGTTTCACCATGCAGACGTGGTTCAGTCATGGTATGGGCCCATCCCTGATTCGTGACCCTATATCTGCCCCCATACTCTCCTTTCCTCAACCCTATTGAGGATTTGAAGGTGTATGATCGCCATCCCCCTGAACGTGCCACCCTCCTTCTGGCCATGGATGAGGCATGTGACGACATCAATGCAGACCAATGTCAAGCTTGGATTCGCCATGCCTAAAGGTTGTCCCGCGGTGCATGATGAACAATGAGGACATTCACTGTGGCTTGATGCAAATGAATACGTACTTAACATGGTTTAATTTGTCATTTTATTAGATTAGACAGTAAACCTATATTGCAATTATATCTGAAAAATACAATTTATTTTTTTCATGAATGATTAGACATTGGATAGAGATGGAAATAATACATTTTCTGTACATTTTGTTAGGTAATGTAAGTGTATTGCTTAATGTGAAAACTAATCTACTGTAATTTACAGTACTGTAGCATATTACCTTGAGCACTTCTAAGGGTGATTTGAAACACGTATCTTGCATTGTTTGCTATTGGATTAACTGGTAAAAAAATATTAAATTGAAAATAATTGTGTTGTGTTTTGGGTATTAAACCAATGTTCTCATTACATTTCACAATAAACATATATTTTTAAGCAATGGTTGTGTGGTGAGAGATGTTTACAATCCAAATGAATGCACAATGACAGGTTTGGAATGAAAGACGGGCCACATTACCAGTTTGGAGTTTTGTACTAAGAGTTGTGAAAATGTACCACATACTTGTGAAATAGTACCAGAGAGATAAAAATAAACTGTATTATAAACTCGGTGGTTCGAGCCCTGAATGCTGATTGGCTGAAAGCGGTGGTATATGCGATTGTATTCCACGGGAATGACAAAAAAAAATATTTGTATTGTTCTAATTACATTTGTAACCAGTTTATAATAGCAATAAGGCACCTCGGGGGTTTGTGGACAATATCCAAGAACAGCCCTTAGCCATGGTATATTGGCCGTATAGCACACACCCCTCGGGACTTATTGCTTAAATAGCCCACGTGGTTGTCATGACTTGATCGCTCTGCATTAAGGACTAAATTATCCAAAGGAGAGAGCTGTTCTTATCAGACTGGAGGGAAGTGTGGAGTATAAACATCAACAATAAGTTATGAGCTAAAAAAAAGTACTTCACACACACACACACAGAGAGAGAAAGAGAGCGCTTTAGGGACACGCTCCCTCAGAAAACCACAAATCTCAAGGGATGTGCAACAAAATTGTTAAAGAGAAGATATACATCATTAAGTCACTGACCTTCTCGATCTTGTCCAGCCACTCCTTGTTGGACTGCAGCTCGGCCATGAAAGCCTGGTGTTTGAGCCATTTGCTGTGGAGGTTTCTGGCTTCGTCGTACGACATGTCCTGAGCTGTGAGCATCTTCTCATTGATCCACAGGGAGAGCTGCACACACCAAAGAGCCAATTAGTGAGACACACACACACACCCAGAGAGAGAGAGTAGGTGAGGGGTATGTTATATGGGTGTGATAGGGGCAGCTCACCTCTTGGCAGTCCTGGAGGAACTTCTGCAGGTCTCTGTTATCCTTCAGCTTACAGAGAAGCTCACTGGCCATCATGCGGTTCTTCTTATGTCTTCACACACACCACACACACGTTAAAACATTATATCTTTAGCAGAGAGAGGTAAGAGTTCAGAAACAGCCCTTTAATTTTTTAAATAGGTAATGATGGCTACCACTCAGTTCTCCACATACACAATAAATCAAATTGTATAGAGCTTTTAACAAAGTATTCAATACCTCTCATCGATAGAGTCCACTTTCTCCTGGATGCGGTCAGCGTTGACATTTCCATCGCTGACCAGCCTGCGTCCGGTGTCCACCACAGCTTTGATCTTCTCCTCGTTGGCGTCCATGGTGGTCATGAAGTCCTCCTGCTTCTTAATGGCTCCCTCCGCCCCCTCCAGAGTCCTGGGCATCTCTGTATGGGCCAGCACATACTCCTGAGAGAGAGGCGGACAGTAGCGGCATCAGTGAGTGTGCCATTCGACTCTTCAAGAACATGCAGGTGACTCCCATGTACTGTCGCCTACCGTAGCACACTAACAAGGGATATGGTGTTTCTCTCAGAAATCTTTCCAGAGGACTGAGAAAAACAGTGTGTGTGTGCATGCATCTGATTGGCTGGGATGTGAGCGGTAGTGCTGAACAGCGCAGTCAGTGTGGTCCAGCTAAAGCCCCAGACAGTGATCTGACTAAGAGCCGTCCTGCCTCTCTTAGCATCACTCTAATAATGAGGGGTTCAACCCGTCGGCTAGACCACAAAGGAATGCACACACACACACACTGATAATTGTGCACACACACGCATACTTTCTTTAACAATGCGTGTAGGCCATTATTTAACTATAATGTTAACATTAACAGTATGATGCAGTCCTTGCAATGGGTTTGCAGTACCGAGAGCCTGCTTTGTACACGGCCATCACATTTATTCAAAACGTTCAGGTTATTTTGCTCACTGACATTTGTCTGAAACAGAAGTGTAGTGCTTTCCCTGACAAAAAAACATCTTGATCGACCGAGAGTTCTGTTCTTTCGACCAATCGATTGGTTGAAATGTTAAAATGTGTATTTTTCCATATAGACACGTCCTGTGTTTCAATCAAATCAACTATGTACTGAGCTTGTCTGATTTAAACAAACCGTTTAATTAAATAATTAAAACGAATGACTATAGGGAGTCTGACTGCAATTGATTTGATTGTGCCGGGCTCAGACTGACTAACTAGCACCGGTTGTCTCCCTCTCCTCCCTCCTGCAGCGACCACCACAGAACATCGACAGTGTTTATCGCGCTGTCCGTGTTGCTGAAGCTGCAACATAATTAGACATTTCTGATTGAAAAGTTCTGTTACTGAAATTTGTTAGGGAAAAACATTCCCTATTCCCTCAACCCTTCTCTTTATGTGATGCATGAATACATTGCACGCATGTGACCAATAGCGCCTGACCTATAGCATATCATATTCACATTAAATACATTGGTTATAACAAACTCCAAACACATGACAGCAAAATGGATGCAGAGGAGGTAAAGCGGAAGCTAGATGTGTGGAATAAATAAGTTGTGGAAAATACTGGAGAACAAGAAAAAAAGGTAAGGAGCAGGCACTGCGTCCATATTAAGTTTGTCAAACAGGTTTGGTTAGATTACAATAACATTTTTCTGACTGTTTGGAACAGCGGACAGCGACTGCTATCCAACGCGGGAGAAAGCGCATAAAAATTAGATTATTTTTATTAGTGTTGCACCATTGTTCTTATATAATATGACCATATACAATTTCAGTAGCACATCTTAGAATGATGGACTGTGCCATCCCACGGCCTCTCAATAGATTAGCCCACTCAGACAGGCGCAAATCAGACCATTGTCTGGTACACCATTAATTATTTTAAAAATGTTTGCTACTGCTCGGCTAAAGAAATCTCAGTCAAGCAACAGCCTATTAACCAAAAATCTACCAGTCGACTAAATGGTGTCAGCCCTATAGAAGTGTGAAGTTACCTGGTTGTTGAGGAAGGCCTCAGCCTGCTTGGTGTCCCTGAGGAACAGCTGGTGGGCATGGGACTGGGACAGTAGGTTCTGACGGTTCTCCCACATCTTGTGCAGCTCATTCCAGCCCGTGTCGAGGGCCTGCAGCCTCTGCCTCAGGAACATGTACTGGGCGTCCGTCTGGCCCTGGGTCACCATCTCGCCCATGTCCCTCATCTTCTGGTAGTCCTCCTCGTAGTTGCGGATCTCGTTCTTGATGCCCTCATGCTGCGCCAGAAGCTTCTCTGCCTCCGTCAGTGTGTTGGGCATGTCATCTGAGGCGATGGCCGTCTGGGTCTTGGACAGCCATGATTGGAAGTCATCCAGCTCCCGGAAGAACTGCTGCAGCTTGCTGGCCTCGCCAAGAGACTCCTCGCGATTCTTCAAGGTGCCCTTCATCTCATCCCACACCCCTGTGATCTCCCCCAGACGACCCATGATGCCCTGGGCCTGGTCAGGGTGCTCAGTCGCCAGGCACTCCCCCTCCTTCCCCAGTTCTCCCAGCTTGTCCTCGATGGCAGCCAAGTCACGCTCCATGCCGGTGAGTTTGCGCTGTAGGGCCATAACCCCGGCAAGATCGTTGCCCAGCTCCTGGGTGGACTCGATAACCTTGGTCTTCTCACGGATCCACGACTTGGTTTCATTGCACTCCAGGTGGTAGTTCTGCACGCCCAGAGCTGAGTTGAGGGAGTCTTTCTTCAGGTCAACTAGGTCACGGAACTGGCTCCATCTAGAGTGACATAGAAACACACAGTCAGGGGAGAATACATTCCCACTAGAGGTTTTTAACTGAGGTTAAATGTAGTTGGTGTTAAGATCGATGTAGGATGTTACTCGACCTGGTGTTGAGTTTGTCCTGTTGGGCTTTGATCTCCTTCTCACTCGGGTGACCGTTGTGGATGAGTTGCCTAGCAATCTGGTTCACCACGGCAACGCGGGATGCTTGGTTGTTCATCTCTGGCTCCAGACTCTCAAACCTGCGGGAAGAGAGAGTGTTGGAGGAAGAGAGAGTGTTGGAGGAAGAGAGAGTGTTGGAGGAAGAGAGAGTGTTGGAGGAAGAGAGAGTGTTGGAGGAAGAGAGAGTGTTGGAGGAAGAGAGAGTGAGAGAGTGTTGGGGAAGAGAGAGTGTTGGGAAGGAGTGTTGGAGGAGAGAGTGTTGGAGGAAGAGAGAGTGTTGGAGGAAGAGAGAGTGTTGGAGGAAGAGAGAGTGTTGGAGGAAGAGAGAGTGTTGGAGGAAGAGAGAGTGTTGAAGAGGAGTGTTGGAGGAAGAGAGAGTGTTGGAGGAAGAGAGAGTGTTGGAGGAAGAGAGAGTGTTGGAGGAAGAGAGAGTGTTGGAGGAAGAGAGAGTGTTGGAGGAAGAGAGAGTGTTGGAGGAAGGAAGTGTTGGAGGAAGAGAGTGTTGGAGGAAGAGAGAGTTGGAGGAAGAGAGAGTGTTGGAGGAAGAGAGAGTGTTGGAGGAAGAGAGAGTGTTGGAGGAAGAGAGAGTGTTGGAGGAAGAGAGAGTGTTGGTTGGAGGAAGAGAGAGTGTTGGAGGAAGAGAGAGTGTTGGAGGAAGAGAGAGTGTTGGAGGAAGAGAGAGTGTTGGAGGAAGAGAGAGTGTTGGAGGAAGAGAGAGTGTTGGAGGAAGAGAGAGTGTTGGAGGAAGAGAGAGTGTTGGAGGAAGAGAGAGTGTTGGAGGAAGAGAGAGTGTTGGAGGAAGAGAGAGTGTTGGAGGAAGAGAGAGTGTTGGAAGGAGAGTGTTGGAGAGAGAGTGTTGGAGGAAGAGGAGTGTTGGAGGAGAGAGTGTTGGAGGAAGAGAGAGTGTTGGAGGAAGAGAGAGTGTTGGAGGAAGAGAGAGTGTTGGAGGAAGAGAGAGTGTTGGAGGAAGAGGAGTGTTGGAGGAAGAGAGTGTTGGAGGAAGAGAGAGTGTTGGAGGAAGAGAGAGTGTTGGAGGAAGAGAGAGTGTTGGAGGAGGAAGAGAGAGTTGTTGGAGGAAGAGAGAGTGTTGGAGGAAGAGAGTGTTGGAGGAAGAGAGTGTTGGAGGAAGAGAGTGTTGGAGGAAGAGAGTGTTGGAGGAAGAGAGTGTTGGAGGAAGAGAGTGTTGGAGGAAGAGAGTGTTGGAGGAAGAGAGTGTTGGAGGAAGAGAGTGTTGGAGGAAGAGAGTGTTGGAGGAGGTGGTAGAGAGGGGATAGAGGGGGAAGAGGAGGTAGAGAGATGGACAAAGAATGGGAGAGGAGGAGAGAGGGAGAAGGGGTAGAGGGGTGTAGAATAGGGGGAGGAGGAGAAATGAGTGTACTGTACATAAGCAGATGGAAACAATGTGATTTTAATGTTAATTCTGTTAACATGCTTTGTTTCCAGCTAAACTGTAATGCCATGTTCCAGCTGTCAGTGTATAGAAGCAAAGCCAATGAAACAGGAGTCTGGGAATGGTTCCATGCGGTGGACAGTGAGTAAACAGTGTGGAGGGGGAGACATCATTTCAGACCAGAGACATTGAACTACTGTCCAAAACACTAAGCTAACTGAGGACACAGTCTGTTTCTTCTCAGTGTGGGAAGACTTTAGAATGATTTGGCTTTAAAACATTGTAGGCTCTGTTGCTAAGTGGGAAGTGAATTACAGGATTCTAGTTTCCACACCTTGCACTAGCGGACCACTTCAGCTGGCTTAAAAAGTATTTGTTTCACACATCCCTTCCAATGTGCTACATTCCAATGTCCAGCCAAATCGCCGGGAGCACATACATTTAATTCTAGCTCTGACAGACATACAAAGATATTGCAAACATGGGAAGTATTCTGAATTTTCTTGGCACAGGGGTTTCACTGTGGGAGTTCTGTCTGTCTCAAGTCTGCCTCAAGAGAAAGGGTAGTCTTGAAATGACAACAGATCTTCAAATTGATCAACTGACATAATGCATCTGAACTCGATAAGCATGGTTAGGCTGGATATCTTTACCTGTGCTGAACCACTTCCAGATCTTCCAGTTTCTCTGGTATCTCCATACTGTTGAGCCACTGCTCCTTCTCATCGATCCACACCTCACAGGCGGCCGCCTCGTTGAACATCTTATAGAGGGCCAGGGCATCCTGCAGGGCCTGTTTCCTCAGCCGGGTCAGCTCAGCCACCTCCTTGTAGCGCTCTTCAATGCCTGCCAGGCGCCCCTGCACCTCCTCTGAGCCAGTTTGCTCCTTGGGTAGGGTTTTGGACTGCTCGTGCAGAGCGTCGATGACTGGTCGGTAGCTGGTGATCTCCTCAGCCACGTCCTTGTGCTTCTTGACCAGGGCCTGGGTGGAGAACTCGTCATGGCCAACGTCAGCACTGGACACGATGCGGAGAACATCCAGCATCCAGGCGTCGATGTCATCGGCGTCAGCCTGGAACTGGTGCAGGTTGCAGGCCTCCTCCAACCGGGCCTTCCTGACTGCAGACAGCCCCTCCAGGGCCGCCCACTGCGCCTGGATGTCTTGGATGCGTTTGCGGATCTTGTCGGCTCCGAAGTGGTCGGCGGCCACCAGCTCCTCTCCCTGTTTGATGGTCTGCTGCAAGTGGCCAGCGCGACCGCTCATCTCGTCCTCGAAGGCGCGATGCTGGCTCAGCAGGCGCACGGCCCCAGTCAGGTCCTTGCCACAGTCCTCAGAGGACAGGATCTGTTCCTTCTCCCGGATCCAGCCCTCCTCCTCGGCCATCTCCCAGAAGAACTTCCAGAGGCGGCGGGACTCCTCCAGGCGGGCGCAGCGATCGGCGGCCAGCTGGCTCAGCTCTGCGTAACAGAACTCCATGTGGGCCATGCGGTCTCGGATCACCTGGGGGTCACAGGGCTTGTAGCCTAAAAGGGGGGACAGGAACACATCACACTCAAAACACCTCTATCATTTAAACTGAAAATACAAGCTTATACTGTATAACTGACAAAGAACAAGGACTTATTTTTGGCAGCATTGTCTTGGATTCTACAAGGTGTAGACAGCCTCCCACAGGGATGCTAGTCCATGTTGACTCCAATGCGTCCCATAGTTATGTCAAGTTGGCTGGATGTCCTTTGGGTGGTGGACCATTCTTGATACACACAGGAAACTGTTGAGTGTGGAAAACCCAGCAGCGTTGCGGTTCTTGGCACACTCAAACAGTTGCGCCTGGCACCTACTACCGTACCTTGTTCAAAGGCACTTAAATCAAACCCTTAAATATTTTGTCTTGCCCATTCACCCTCTGAATGGCACAGAAACACATTCCATGTCTCAATTGTCTCAAGGCTTAAAGATCCTTCTTTCACCCGTCTCCTCACCTTCATCTGCACTGATTGAAGTGGATTTAACAAGTAACAATAAGGGATCATAACATTCACCTGGTCAGTCTCATGGCAGTTGTTCATAATGTTTTGTGCACTCAGTGTATAGCTATACCCTTAAGGATACAATAAATCTATAATCTCTCCTGCTTTTACGCTCCATCCAAATACAGCCTACAGATATCACCCACAGAGAGAGCAAAAATAAATCACCTACCACACAAAACTGACTAATCCCAGCACGTGACTCACCCTCTGCGTCGATGGCGAACTTCTGAGCGTTGTTGTTGACGGCTTTGACGCGGTTGGCTTGGATGGCGATATCAGCCTCCACCAGAGCATGCTTCTGCAGCAGGTCCTCCACTCCCAGCAGGTGTTTCCCATAGTCCTGGGACAGCAGCAGCATCTGAAGATACAGGGCACAGCAACTGGGTCAGGAAGA
The DNA here is from genome assembly GCF_021184085.1 of Oncorhynchus gorbuscha. NCBI lineage: Eukaryota > Metazoa > Chordata > Actinopteri > Salmoniformes > Salmonidae > Oncorhynchus > Oncorhynchus gorbuscha. The sequence continues at coordinate 9,232,238 of NC_060180.1, read as the reverse complement.
TCACAGGTCACTGGGTCAATAGTGGGCAATGTAACTAAGCCAAAGATAGTTGCTCGTACATCACAAAATGTGACTGTTCTTACCGCACCATCCAACCACATTGTCCCCAATCTATCCCTCAATCATCACCACCATCTTTCTCACCTTCATCTCGTCCATCCAGTCCATGATGTGGAGCATCTCCTGAAAGACCCTCTGCAGGCCCAGGTTCATCTCCAGCCGGATGCGCCGGGCCTTCAGCAGCTCCAGCAGGTACTCCCACAGACGCAGCACATTGTCCTTCCTCGCAGTCACGCGCTTGATGTCGTGGTAGTTCTCCGCCTCCAGCTCCTTGGCCACAGAGAGCACAGCCTGCACACGCTCCTCGTAGGCGCCGATGTCCGTCTCAATGGCCTCGTGCTTTTTGGTGGCAGCCTCCACTGCCTGCAGGTCGAAGCCAAAGTTGTCCTAACGGAGGGAGGGAGCGAGGGAAAGAAAGGAGTGAGGCAAGTTATGGGGTTGTATCTAACTGTATAGAACTACCAGGGAGATATTACATAGGTCTGTATAGAATTACTGTACCAGGGAGATATTAAAATGGGTTTGTAGAGAACTACCAGGGAGATATTACATAAGTCTATATAGAACTACTGTACCAGGGAGATATTAAATGGGTCTGAAGAGAACTACCAGGTAGATATTAAATGGTCCTGAAGAGAACTACTGTACCAGGGAGATATTAAATGTGTCTGTAGTGTCATGACGTTGCCCTCTTTGGGTACAAAATAGCCTCCCCCTTGCCTCCAACTAGGCTGCTGTGGTCAGAGAGAGGTCGTAAATTCCTGAGGAGAAGACCGTGCCTCATGGCCACATAGTATAAGAGACGGAGTGAATTTTCATAGAGAACAAAGGAATTTCTTCCACCTCAAAGAACTTGAGGTCCGAACAAATGTCATGTTCCGGAGAAGGTATAAAAGATCGGTGAAGAATCCAGCTACTAACTGGTCTGTTTGTTACAACTTGGGGAAGCTCATGGGAGACTGTGGCTACATTACCATAACACTGTTTATATAATAGCCTCAGATATTAGGTTTACATCTAATTGTTGTATAATATGAATGAGTGAGTATGATACTGTTTGTAAAATTGTGTGTGATTTTGGACTGTTTAATGAAGAAAACTTCAATTCCCTTTTTAGTTGAACTAAAATCAGAGGACCGCCCCTGAGCCCAGTTAAGGTCAGGCATCCTGGGACAGCCCCTTTTCTGCAATTCAGAATAAAACCCAACTCTGAGAAATTCTCAGTCAGACCATGTTTCTCTCAATCACGGGAGACCATTGCTGAATCTTTTAACCATACCACGTGGTTAAACTCTTAGACTACCGATACTGACAGAATAAGAACAAGTCTTTGATATTAATTCATAGTCTGCAGCTAGGAATTCAGTACCATTGAACGCGAAGAACAACTGCCGAAACATCCATTCTACAACGAATGAATATCACTCTGAACTATCCACTATAACCACAACAGAGATATAACCACGACACAGAGAGAGAGACAGACAATTCTACAAAAGAAACAAACTTTTCAACAGCGATCAAGACGACACACTGAGTGTAAATATATATATTGATTGCAATCGTTTCCGAATGAGTGAGCGTTCATGTGTAAAGGATTAGCATTTCAATTGTTATAATTATCAACTCTGTCGTGACTTCTCAGCTGACCCCCACTCCCCATTTTGTTCACCGAGCCGCAATAGCCCACTAGGGCACATTAGCGTATCATTTTTTGTAACCATATTGACTGTTAGTTAATGATAAATAAATGATATTAGACAATTGATGTATGGATGAATCATAGTAAAGACTGGGTTCGTGCAGATAACCAACAATTTACGACGTTTGGAATGAGACTAACGTGAGGTAAAATAAATAATTAATTAATCAGAAGACTATTGATCAGATATGAAAATATCTGAAAGGTTATATTGGGAAATTATAACTTAGAACTACTGTACCAGGGAAATATTAAATGGGTCTGTATAAAACTACCGGTGAGATAAATGGGTCTGAAGAGAACTACTGTACCGGGGGAGATATTACATGGGTCTGTATAGAACTACCAGGGAGATATTAAGTGGGTGAACATCATGAGGATGAGACAGGGGAGTAAAATTACTTCATTGTCCATGACCAGAGTGGATGATTGCTATGAACCAAAACAGTTCAGGTAGATAATGTACAGTAGGAGTAGTGTCATTGTTAGTGTCTACCACCAGTGTGTGTGTGTGTGTGTGTCAATGAGTGTGTGTTACCTGCGAGACGAGGCGTTGGTTTTCACTCAGCCAGGTCTCTCTCATGGCAGCCTTGCGGTCGAAGCGGCGGGCCAGTTGCTCCAGTTTCTCCTGACGAATCAGCTCCGTCCTCAGCGCCAGCTCCCTCTCATGCTCAGACTTCTCCAGCCTCTCCCAGGCCTGACAGGAGAGACACACGTTCAAGTAACATTCATACAGGTTCACCATACAGAACTCTATGGACCTAATACATCTACTGTACTCAGGGCTGCCCCCCCCCCCATTAGGCAAGATTAGGCGGAAATGGGGCGGTATTTTGACAAGTGGCTGCCTCCCTCCGGCACCCCTGATCGGTTACTACACCGCCCGCGGCACCCTAGCCACCAGGGAATAGTGTTGCTGCAGTTCCCGTCAACACCCCATTCCCGCTTCTCCCAAAGTTCACTCCCACTATCCTTGGTAGCTATGGTGACGTAAACTAAACCCACCTAGCAACTGTACAATACCCCAAAAGCAAAGTAAATCTTAATGTCATTAACTATACTAAATTCACAGAAACCACCATGTCTATCCATTAAATCGACAAGAAACCCTCTGTCGATCAGCTCACCGCCCTTAAACTGTCTGTCAATCACTGTAATCAATTCTAACCTAATCAAGGACAAGGATTTCTGAGTGTTTGTTTTAGCCAGGCTGTTGAGATAGTAAAGAACAGGCTTAAGGAGCACTAGGTCTCACCTTGTTGATGTCTGAGATGAGTTTGCCATCCCGTGGCATGTAGACCTTCTGATTGTTGGCCCTCATCTTACTTTGAATGGTGAAGAGGAGAACCTCCAGGTTGCCCTTCTCTGTGAACCTGACAGAAACAAAGAGAATAACAATTGTAATGTTGTGTAACCCTGACTGGGGAGATTAGCCCAATTCCACTCTAATGGCGGGTGGCGTTTGCCTTGACCCATGTAACTCTAGCTATCAACAAAAAGATGAGTATTATTTTCCTGCCAGTAGGCCACAGAGGAATATATATTTTGTCAGCAGTAGGGGTGACATTGTTGCCTCTGTAGAAATGGTGCCAAAGTCCATTTCAACAGGCTGTAACATCTGTCTGAACAAGATTTGCTTTTAGCCACCTCTCAGAATGAAAAACTGGAATTCAGAAAAATGCTTTGAGGAATGCCAAGGCTAAGAGCAGGTTAGTGAATTTCATCATGAATCTTGTTTTGGAGGCAGCTCTGCAGTGGTCACTAGCTGGCACAGCCACAAAGTCATAAAATTTGATTATAAACCTAAAACTAACCTCATCTGCCAACCCTAATGCTTAATTCTAACCTTAAATGGAAGAGCAAAAAGCTTTGTTTTAATGAATTTTTACAATCTGGCCAATTTCAACTTTGCAACTTTCTCATCTAGCAGAAATCACTCAGTGCGGATTCCAAGACAAGATTCAAGACAATAAATAACCTGCAGGCCAAGACGAAGATTGAATAAAAAAAATAGTGATACTAGTAAGAGTGTGTGGGTTTGTCTTTTCTTTGAAGTTACTTCTCAGAACCAAGAGGCATTAGTTCACACGGTGACCAGCTATGAATCTGATATTACTTGTCTACACTTGTAAGGGCTACACATATAAAATCCCTGATTGTTTCCGTTATGTCCATGGTGAGTCAATTCTAGGAACAGATACTGTAATATTACAGTAAATTCCAAGTCGAGCTGATGGTATGAAGCATGTGGGAGACTTGGGGGGTAGGTGGAGGACATAGTGGAAGACAATATTTGAACTCTGATGTGTTTGGGCACGTGCATTTACGTGTGTGTGTGTGTCTCACTTGGGGGGCTTTTCCACGGTACGGTAGGTGTTGAAGGCCTGAAGCTGTTGCTGCACACCCACTAAGGAGTTGGCAAACTTGCGGTTGTTGAGGATGATTATGGTCTGTTCAATCCATTCCAGAAGGTCAGAGGCCAGACTCTCATATTTCTGAATCATGTTATCTGTCTCAATGGCATTGTCCAGCACCTGGGAGATGAAGTAGGTGAATCAGTAGAAGAGTACATGCATTGTATACTGATTACAGCTAGTGGAAAATATGCTTTGAGTATCTGAGGCAGGCATTCCCTAACTTCACATTTACAAACAGTACATTTATATTTTCCAAAGGGGTTATACATTTGGGTGAAATTTTTTTTCTTCCCTTCTTCGCCTGAGTAGCCTCGTTTCACTGCCAAAAATAAAAGTTAAACCATCGAGTGTTCAGCAAAAAAACAACACAATGCCAAATACAGGTAGCCTAGTCAAATAATTAACATCCAATCACATTCACTCTCTCGCAGGAATTCCACTAACGGTCCGTATGTAGCCAAACGTAGCTTGGTTAAAGCAAGGCCCCTGAACTCTCGTGTATTTTCTGCACTATGCAATGATATGGGCAGCGGCCATGTAACTTTTACAAATACGCTTGTTATCAAGGGGCAAATTATTAACACGTTTTTTTTAAATTGAGAGACGAGCTTAAAGTTCTTTACTGACCATAACTTTCACTTGTCTGACCGCTTACATGATGACGAGTTTCTCACACGACTGGCCTACCTGAATGATCTGAATCTAGGATTACAAGGACTCTCCACAACTATACTCAATGTGCGGGACAAAATATTAGCTATGATTAAGAAGTTGGAGCTCTTTTCTGTCTGCATTAACAAGAACACAGGTTCTTGTACATACACAGGTTCACATTGTATGATGTGTGTGCAAATGAACTCAAGCTTATGGACAATGTCAAATGTGATCTAGCGACACACCCGAGTGAGTTGGGTGCGCAATTACAGTTACTTTTCCAAAACGGATGACACAAAACTGGATTCATAATCCATTTCATGCCCTGCCTCCAGTCCACTTACCGATATCTGAACAAGACAGCTTCATCGAAATTGCAACAAGTGGTTCTGTGAAAACTGAATTTAATCAGAAGCCACAGCCAGATTTCTGTATGTGGCTGCGCTCAGAGTATCCTGTCTTGGCAAATCGTGATGTTAAGACACTGATACCCTTTGCAACCACGTACCTATGCGAGAATGGACTCTCGGCCCTCACTAGCATGAAACTAAATACTGGCACAATGTGTAGAAAACGGTTTAGGACAGACTCTCCCCAATATAACCCAACATTGCAGAGTAATGTGCATCCTTTCAAGCACACCCTTCATTAACCTGTGGAAAGTTATTCACAAATAACGTTATATGTAAGATGGCTAAATAAAAGAGCAAACATACTGATTATTATTTGTGCCCTGGTCCTTTAAGAGCTTTGTCACTTCCCACAAGCCAGGTTCTGACAAACTCACTCATTCTTATGTTTAATAAATGTATTGTATAGTGTGTGTAGCAGGCTTACAATGGTGGCAAAAAATAACATTTGAGAGTGTGCTGACCCTGGTGCTAGAGGGGGTACGCAGATGGAGGTTGAATGTTTGAAGGGGTACGGGACTATAAAAAGTTTGGGAACCACTGATCTAAGGGAAAGGGGTGTACTTTGAGAAGTACGGGATAAGAACTAACCCCTCACCTTCCCAATACGTTTTCCCTCCACCTTCAGAGCCTTCATTTTGGAGAAGTAGTGGTAGTAGGTCACAACATAGGTGATGACGGACTTCTCATCCGGGTGGTCCACGCTGATATCTGTACACACACACACACACACACACACACACACACACACACAGAGTCAGACAAATACAGCTTTGACTCGTCCATGTTTCCTTCATCTTCAGACATCAGATGGTTTGGCTTCCGTGCAACTCGGCTGAGAAAAATGGCATTTATTTGATTTAGGAGCCATGTTTAGGAGGGAGGTGGTTGGAGTAGAGGGGCTATTTTCCGTCAGAACAATACACGGGAGCGTTCTCACGCCTCAGTCTTTGTTCCCCTCACTGCAGGCCTCTGAGAAGACATGCTGAGATCCCAAAACCACCCCCTATTAAATATTTAAAAGGCCCTGTGCAGTCAAAAACATGATTTAGATATATGTAAGAGGTGTTTGAAAAGACTGCCTGAAATGTCTGCCTTTTTGTGGGATGTAGTTTGAGTATTTCATTTGATTGTTTTATTAAAAACTTACCCAGAAAGGATTTGAAATTGAGATAAAAACGCACTGGGCATTTAAGGCAGCCATTATGCTGTCACACTGGAAAAGGACAATAGCAGTGAATGTGCCTTTCTGTTTGTAAATGTCCCCATAATGGGGCTGTCAGCTACCCTGTGGACTACATTAAAGACCCAGAAGTAACAGCCTCTCAAACTACTCATGAAGTAGTCTCTGCAAGCGTTATACAGTAGTTATACAACAGTTTTCAAGTTGTCATTTATTCATACAGGCATACTGTAAGAGCATAAATTAGGTCAGGCTGAAAATGCATGAGTATTCATGTACTGTCATAATGGTATAAAACACTGACAGGTGCATGAGAGACAGGGATAGAGCACAGTATGTTACAGAAGTGTAAGGAGCATCCTCCTCAATGTTCGGTATACTGTATGTTTTCCACCAGGCTATGGTATTCCATGATTATGTACAACAGTTCAGAGTCATGCACCAATGACTATATTCTAAGTGTGTAATGCAAGTTAAGTATGTCTGTGTTTGTGTGTTTGTGTGTTTGTGTGTTTGTGTGTTTGTGCACTCTGTACGAACCCTCTACATCCAGCAGCTTGTGGATGCCCAGGTGTTGCTCTGCCAGGTTGAAGGCATTCTGAAGATTGTGGTGGGCGTTGGACTTCTTCAGCTTGTCAAAGTCTATCAGGTCAGGTCTATGTTTGTGGAGGATGGCGTTGAAAGCCATGCCATCTCTCCAGCTGGTGCTGAAGTTGTGAATGTTCACGTTGGGATATCTGGAAAACAGATACAAAAACATACACTGAGTGTACAAAACATTAACAACACTTGCTCGTTCCATGACAGACTAACCAGGTGAAAGCTATGATCCCTTATTGATGTAACTTGTTAAATCCACTTCTATCAGTATAAATGAAGGGGAGGAGACAGGTTAAAGGAGGATGTTTAAGCCTTTAGATAATTGAGACATGGATAGTGTATGTGTGCCATTCAGAGTGAATGGGCAAGACAACATATTTAATTGCCTTTGAACGGGGTATGGTAGTGGGTGCCAGGCATACCAGTTTATGTCAAGAACTGGGTTTTTCAAGCTCAACAGTTTCCCGTGTGTATCAAGAATGATCCACCACCCAAAGGACATCCAGCCAACTTGACACAACTCTGGGAAGCATTGGAGTCATGGGTCAGAATTCCTGTGGAACGCTTTAGACTCCTAGTAGAGTCCATGCCCCAATGAATTGAGGCTGTTCAGAGGGCAAAAGGGGGTGCAACACAAGATTAGGAAGGTGAAAGTTATTTCTGTTTTGGCCTGTCTTACTAAAATCAAATCTCTGTCACGATAAATCTTAGGTGGCAATTTGTTGAGACTTTTGAAGAATATATAATATTTACATCAAATCTCCAGCCTCTGATTCCCTCAGTGAAACAGATGTCTTTCTTTACTAAACATTTAACTATGGTGATTTTTCTATTTGAAGCTGGGCTATAGCAGTGTTGGCTTTGTTGATGAGTGAATTGATTTCTCAAATCATGTAGCCCAGGGCTGTTCATGCTGCTGTTCTAAACAGTCTGACATTTAGGTTGTGACTGATGTCTGATGTGACACCCTCGCTGGGATTTCCTCGGTTCGGCTGTCCACCCTGTGTTCCTCTACAGATCCCCTTTAGTCACATCATTTGTGTTAAACACAGCATTGATTGTGAAATATCACTGATGCGAGGCGTTTCTCTCAAGGCCATGTGATTCCTGAGACTGCTGTGACCCATTTACAGGACCGTCAGAGAGAATTCATACATCTCAACATGTCAACATGTTGTTGTGTTACAGCCTGAAATCAAAATGGATCACATCCACGTCAGTGTAGATGGGGAGAGGTGAAAAAATTATTTTTAAGCCTCGAGACAATTGAGACATGGAATGTCTGTGTGCCATTCAAAGGGTGAGATTTAAGTGCCTTTGAACGGGGTACGGTAGTAGGTGCCAGGCGCACCGGTTTGAGTGTGCCAAGAAGTGCAACGCTGCTGGGTTTTCCACACTCAACAGTTTCCTGTGTGCATCAAGAATAGTCCACCACCCAAACAGCGAGCCAACTTGACACACCTATGGGAAGCATTGGAGTCAACATGAGGCATTATCCCTGTGGAATGCTTTCGACACCTTGAAGTTCATGCCCTGACGAATTGAGGCTGTTCTGAGGGCAAACGGTGGTGAAACTCTAGGAACACTTTCCTAATATAATGTTTTGTACACCCAGTGTATACTGGGCTAGGCCAGAATGTTCCTATATACTGTATGTTTTCACATATACTCTTGATGTTGTTGATTGTGATCTAAACTATCTGTTGATCATAATGTGTTAGATTATTCTGCTGACTGTGTGCTATAGTAGAGTATGCCTCAAGCTGTTGGTGCTGTGGTGATGCTGTAGTGGTGCTGCTGCTGGTGTTGTGGTCACTCACCCTGCAGTCTTCATCTGGCACCACAGCAGCAGGGCATCTTTAGCAGACTTCTTCTCCTTGTTGTCCTCAGTCTCCACTCTGATGTCCTGGATCTGAGAAGCACATACCCCAGAATAACAAAATGGTCAAACAACGCCCAGCCATCATCAGGACACAGCGACTGAGACAACCACTATACACAGCGACTGAGAACCACTATACACAGCGACTGAGAACCACTATACACAGCGACTGAGAACCACTATACACAGCGACTGAGAACCACTATACACAGCGACTGATATAACATCTATATGCACTTAGGCTGGCACACACACAAAGAACAAATACGTGCACACACACTGGAATGCACCCACCTGCATTGAGTGACCGGCACAAACACCCCCTCAGCACTTTCGATATACAAATAAAAAAAATCACAACCAACTTCCTGTCTTAGTTTGAGTGACATTGACCCACATCTGTGGATTTAAGTGGGATTTTTTAAAATGACAATTTATAAAATGTAATCCTTTACCAACTGTGCTCTCTCACTTTATAATCAGCACATGCACGATACGCGAGTGAGTCATCAGCTGACCTGGAAGCGGAGGATGATGGTCCAGATTAGGCCGAGGGTGAGGCGGTGGTTGCCGTCGACAATGTCGTGGGAGCCCATATTCTCCAGATGGACCCTCTGCTCCTTGAGGAACTGCAGGGCCTTGTCCACGTTCTCTAGGCAGTGGATACGCATGCGCCCCTTAGTGGGCTTGGGCTGCGGAGGGGAAAAAAAGAGGGACAGAGGTGGTACTATCAGTCTAATTACATTAGTGTCACTCATACTCTTCATATCTCTGACGTTCTACTGCCAACAATCTAAATGGTTTAGTTTTGTATATTTTGACTTGAGGCAGGACTCCCTGGGTTGATGACCTACTTAGCAGACTTCTTTAATCCTTGAGGTAGGCAGATTTAAGAATGTTTATACAAGAAAAGTGATGTGCTTTATATGAGGACATATCTATGGGACTTCAGTGATATAGATATAGATATATATAAAAAATAATGCGTTTTTGTGTGTTACACTAAGTAATCCTAAAATGACCAAGAGGAAATTAGATCTCCGATAAGTCTGGAAGGACAGACCTGTGATGCCATATGTAGAGACCGGTCATCTAGAGCTTCCTCAGGGTTAGAACCAATTTTCCAGGGGTCATGACCCAGGAAGTACTCAGGGCCTGGCCTTGTTGAGACAGCTGGAGAACACCAGTGGGTATCTCCTCTGTCTAACACAAATAACACCAGATCAGAGAGATACCCATCTGGCATTTTAATGTAGTGTTCTGTGGAGTGAACTTTAACACAGCATTCCTATGCTTCCTGAAACAGTTGAGAAATGGAGGCTGGCTTGAGTTGGGATCATTTTGCAGGACTCCATTGTAGGCCCCTCCGCCAGTCTTTCCATATCAAAGATCTCATTGATAATTTCTCCCTCTGCTTACCTTTCACTCAATCATAGCAAGCCCGCTTTAGAAATTCTTCCATTTGTTGTCGTTTTTTTTGCCTCATTTCCTCGTAGCGGTGAAAAGAAGCTCAAATCTCAAGGCGAAGGGCGCATATTTTGAAGGGACCACAGTAGACTGCATTCATTGTGAGTGAGTTGAAACTGGTCAGATCTTTCTCACAGCAAAGACCTGCCAATGCCCTCAATGGAGGGCATGATCTTGGCACGACCTACTGAACGTCGTAGGGGCAGTAGTCCGGCTTAATCGCATTTTGATTCCAGAGAGCTGCCTTTCAAAAGCCACTGGTGGTGAAGGGAGGTGTGAGGGGAGAGTGAGCTGAAATGGGACATAGTTAATAAAACCCATCAGTGCCAACTTTGCTAAATCTCTTTTTTTAGTGGCAATTCTGCAGTGATAATTGCTTCTCTCCCCTCCTTCAGCACAGTTGCTAAGCTGGAACATTTCATTGGCTCAGAGTGAAGGTTGCCCTCTGACATCATGTGCTGCTGCCACCACCACAGTGCTGATGTTATGGTTTTTCCTTAATCCAACTCCAGTCTTTGCATAAGGTCTCCTAACCTAGCTTGGCCTCTAGCATTCAATTGTAAGCAGTCTGTATGTGTAACTGCATGCTAGCGCACATGCTTGGTGCATTGAATGTATATAATAAGGTCTGCATCAGTGTGTTTGTGGTTCATGTAGGTTATACATGTGTATGTCAGTTTGTGTCACATTTTGTATTTACTATGGACCCCCATTAGTTCCTGCCAGGGCAGTAGCTACTCTTCCTGGGTTAAACTCATTAAGGCACATCACAACAACAAAAAAGATACAATAAGATAGAACATCATTACAGCACAACGTTTATAATACCACCATATAACAATATTAAAATATACGTGTGTGTCTTCACAGTTTGCGTTGTTCCGGTTACATTTAGTTTGTACAATACAAAACATACAAACAGCATGTAGACGCATAGACACACAAACCGCAATGTTCCATAAAGGTGTCGTTTTATCTGTTTTTTTTTTCAAATCAGATGACTGAGCAGCAGTCCAGGTGCGACAACACTAGGGCCTGTCGGACTTGTTTTGTTGATAATGTCAAAAAAGCAGTGCTTTATGGACAATTACCAATACAAATTAGGGAAAAAGATCTGTACACAATTGTCCTCATTAAATAAATAACAGACAGATGTCAACTGAACAATCCACCCAGGCTCAAGCAACAGCTGCATTTCTATTGTACTAGGCAAGAGGAATTTATCACATTTTCAAATGTTGCTCAAGCAACAGATGCCTGGATGGATCGTTCAGTATAAGCCTCCAAGAGGTTTGATGAGAGACCACATGACCCCTGTAACCCAATCTGTGACCCAGTCTGAAACTAGCAGAGTGTAAACTCTCTACTTCTCTGCTCTGTCCTCAACTGAACTGCTCGCAACTAGGGTTGCAAAGGGAGGATATGTTACTCAAAGTTCACCATTACACTACTAGATTTTTGGTATCTTTCAAGGGTTTTATGGAATTTGTCACAATACCCTTTCGGGTACTTCTGCTAAATGGCATATATTACTTCAAATTGTCATGGGCGTCTAATTATCTCAGGCCCTCTGTGTGGACTGATCATGTCTAAAATATCAAATAATTAAAATAAACAATAACAAAGCTGATCCCAAATATAAACTATTAACTAAGTGAATACCGTTATTTTTTAATATGAGGATTTCAGCATGAAATATTTACACACATTTATTTTACTATTTGAATTTGCCTATTTTATTGTCAATGACTTGGCTCAAACTGGTGACAGTTAAAAAAGTCACCAGTTGGAAGAGTTGCAAAATAATGCCATTGTTGATTAGATACTTTTTTCAATATTTAGGCTATTTTCTCTTGAACCGTATGGTCCATCTACTAGCAACTCATGGACAATATGGACACAGACATAAAAATTGACCACCACACTGAGTGGACAAAACATTAGGAACACCTGCTCTTTCCATGAGAGACTGACCAGGTGAAAGCTATGATCCTTTATTGATGTCACTCGTTAAATCCACGTCAATCAGTGTAGATGAAGGGGAGGAGACAGGTTAAAGACAGACATGGATTGTGTGTGTGTGCCATTCAGAGGGTGAATGGGCAAGACAAAATATTTAAGTGCCTTTGAACGGGGCATGGTAGGTGCCAGGCATACCAGTTTATGTCAAGAACTGCACAGTTGGGTTTTTCAAGCTCAACAGCTTTCCGTGTGTATCAAGTATGGTTCACCACCCAAAGAACATCCAGCCAACTTGACACAACTGCGGGAAGCATTGGAGTCAACATTGGCCAGCATCCCTGTGGAACGCTTTCGACACCTTGTAGAGTCCATGCCCTGACGAATTGAAGCTGATCTGAGGTCAAAAGGGGTACAAACTCAATATTTGGAAGGTTAAAAGTTAAAGTATAAATGACCCAAGTCATGATAGATTCAGTTACTTACAAAAATGACTGAAGATTCTGGTAACTTTGGTAAATTACTGGTAGGTTTGCAACCTTACTCATAACCTCTCCATAGTTTCCATATACACCATGACCTTGCCTTTACCGGGGGTGCTTTAAATATATTCTTTACCAGAGGGAGAGAGCAGTAAAGGTGTGGCTGGTTTTATGTTGAATCTGAGATATGATGAGGGAGTTATATTTATAGTGTGTAACATAGTATGTAGGCATGTTATGAGAGATACTGCTGCACCGTTAATAGAACCCAGATAAGAGCAATATGAGGAACACCTATGACTACAAATGCACTTTCAAGTAGAAAAAAATACACTGCATTCGGAAAGTATTCAGACCCATAACCAGAAAATACCTTATTTACCTAAATATTCAGACCCTTTGCTATGAGACTCAATTGAGCTCAGGTGCATCTGGATTCCATTGATAATCCTAGAGTTGTTTCTACAACTTAATTGGAGTCCCCCTGTGGTAAATTCAATTGATTGGACATGATTTGGAAAGGTATACGCCTGTCAATATAACGTCCCACAGTTGGCAGTGCATGTCAGAGCAAAAACCAAGCCATGAGGTCGAAGGAATTGTCCGTAGAGCTCAGAGACAGGATTGTGTTTAGGCATCGATCTGAGGAAGAGTACCAAAACATTTCTGCAGCATTGGAGATCCAAGAACACAGTGGCCTCAATCATTATTAAATGGAAGAAGTTTGTAACCATCAAGACACTTCCTAGATCTGGCTGCCCAGCCAAACTAAGCAATTGGGGGAGAAGGGCCTTGGTCAGGGAGGTGACCAAGAACCTGATGGTCACTGACAGAGCTCCAGAGTTCCTCTGTGGAGATTGTTGTTCCATCTCTGCAGCACTCCACTAATCAGCTCTTTATGAGAGAGTGACCTGACGGAAGCAACTCCTCAGTAAAAGGCACACGACAGCCTGCTTGGAGTTTGCCAAACGCCACCTAAAGGACTCTCAGGCCATGAGAAACAAGATCCTCTGGTCTAATGAATCCAAGATTGAAATCTTTGGCCTGAATGGCAAGCATCACATCTGGAGGAAACCTAGCACCATCCCTACAGTGAAGCATGGTGGTGGCAGCATCATGCTGTGGGGATGTTTTTCAGCAGCAGGGACTGGGAGACTAGTCAGGATCAAGGGAATGATGAACGGAGCAAAGTAGAGTGATTTTTGATGAAAACCTGCTCCAGAGCGCTCAGGACCTCAGACTGGGGTGAAGGTTCACCTGCCAATACGACAACGACCCTAAACACACAGCCAAGACAACGAAAACTCAAGGCTCTAATTGCTGCTTCAAAGTACTGAGTAAAAGGGTCTGAATACTTATGTTAAAGTGATAGTTTTTCATTGTTAATACATTTGCAAACAGCTTTAGCATTATGGGGTACTGTGTGTAGATTGATGAGGAAAAAAACACACTGCTCAAAAAAATAAAGGGAACACTTAAACAACAATGTAACTCCAAGTCAATCACACTCCTGTGAAATCTAAACTGATTGACAATGTCACATGCTGTTGTGCAAATGGAATAGACAACAAGTGGAAATGATAGGCAATTAGCAAGACACCCCCAATAAAGGAGTGGTTCTGCAGGTGGTGACCACAGACCACTTCTCAGTTCCTATGCTTCCTGCCTGATGTTTTGGTCACTTTTGAATGCTGGCGGTGCTTTCACTCTAGTGGTAGCATGAGCCAGAGTCTACAACCCACACAAGTGGCTCAGGTAGTGCAGCTCATCCAGGATGGCACATCAATGCGGGCTGTGGCAAGAAGGTTTGCGGTGTCTGTCAGCGTAGTGTCCAGAGCATGGAGGCGCTACCAGGAGACAGGCCAGTACATCAGGAGACGTGGAGGAGGCTGTAGTAGGGCAACACAGCAGCAGGACCGCTACCTCCGCCTTTGTGCAAGGAGAAGCACTGCCAGAGCCCTGCAAAATTACTTCCAGCAGGCCACAAATGTGCATATGTCTGCTCAAACGGTCAGAAACAGACTCCATGAGGGTGGTATGAGGGCCCGACGTCCACAGGTGGGGGTTGTGCTTACAGCGTGCAGGACGTTTGGCATTTGCCAGAGAACACCAAGATTGGCAAATTCGCCACTGGCGCCCTGTGCTCTTCACAGATTAAAGCAGGTTCACACTGAGCACATATGACAGACGTGACAGTCTGGAGACGCCGTGAAGAACGTTCTGCTGCCTGCAACATACTCCAGCATGACCGGTTTGGCGGTGGGTCAGTCATGGTGTGGGGTGGCATTTCTTTGGCGCACAGCCCTCCATGTGCTCGCCAGGGGTAGCCTGACTGCCATTAGGTACAGAGATGAGATCCTCAGACCCCTTGTGAGACCATATGCTGGTGTGGTTGGCCCTGGGTTCCTCCTAATGCAAGACAATGCTAGACCTCATGTGGCCGGAGTGTGTCAGGAGTTCCTGCAAGAGGAAGGCATTGATGCTATGGACTAGCCCGCCCGTTCCCCAGACCTGAATCCAATTGAGCACATCATGTCTCGCTCCATCCACCAAAGCCACGTTGCACCACAGACTGTCCAGGAGTTGGCGGATGCTTTAGTCCAGGTCTGGGAGGAGATCCCTCAGGAGATTTTATCCCTCAGGAGCATGCCCAGGCGCTGTAGGGAGGTCATACAGGCACGTGGAGGCCACACACACTACTGAGCCTCATTTTGACTTGTTTTAAGGACATTACATCAAAGCTGGATCAGCCTGTAGTGTGGTTTTCCACTTTAATTTTGAGTGTGACTCCAAATCCAGACTTCCATGGGTTGATAAATTTGATTCCGATTGATAATGTGTGATTTTGTTGTCAGTTGAATGTGCTATGTAAAGAAAAACATTTAACAAGAATATTTCGTTCATTCAGATCTAGGATGTGTTACTTTAGTGTTCCCTTTATTTTTTTGAGCAGTGTATATATTTAGTACTTTTTAGAATAAGGCTGTAACATAGCAAAATGTAGAAAAAGCGGTCTGAATACTTTCCAAATGCACTGTACGTGTGCCCTGAATTATTATTATTATTATTTTAAATCAGTGAAACATATTAGCTATGCATGGGCCGAATGTATGCATATAGGGTAGAATCATGGAGGAATCGTTTGGAACAGCAATCCTAAAGTGAAATAATTTTGACAATAAGAAATTCAATTTTTAAGGTGAATTATTACTCTGTGTGACTGGGAAATCAGTTCGACTGTCTAACGTACCAGTCTCTCCCCAGAGAGGACCTCCAGTAGTTTGATGAGCATACGTCCATCCCTCAGGTCCATATAGAGGTCAGTGATCCTGCAGGACACTCTGGCTAGGTGGGAGTTGACCCACTTGGTGAAGGTCTTCTTCTGCACCGCCTCGCGCTCATCTACAAGAAGGAGCAGATTGTGATCAAGGGGTTAGTTTCAATTCTGAGTTCTATCATATTAACCAGGTTATCACCTGGGGGTAGTTTACAGTTCAACCGACGTGTGCTCTTCTGTAGTCTGTCACACACAATCTAGATTACAAAGCTAAAGACTCCAGGTGTGCGGCTAACAGAGTAGAACGTGAGGGTTTGCAGGCCTCTCGACAGAAACAGCGTGTTCCTCTCATTCTTCCTGTTTATGCCAGGTGTCCCCGGTTGTTTGACTGGCTGTGGGCCTTTGCTACCGTTCGTCTTTTGATGAACACCTACACCAAGGTCGTCACTGTTCTTGGAATAACGGTGTAGGGTGTAGCTTCCTATGTCGAAGAGGTACAAAGTAGCCAGTTTTCACAGAAAGACGGACAAGTACTGTAAATATTAACATTTCACAGGCTAGGTAAGTGTTAAGTAAATATTTGTATTTATCGTTCCCCATTAGCTGCTGTCAATGCACCAGCTACTCTTCCTTAGGGTCCAGCAAAATTAAGGCAGTTTAGACAATTTTAAAAACATTCCAATACATTCACAACACACTGTGTGCCCTCGGGCCCCTACTCTACCACATATCTACAGAACAAAATCCATGTACCTGTGTATGTTATCTTGTGTGTGTGTGCTTGTGTGTCTGTGCCCATGTTTGTGTTGCTTCACAGTCCCTGCTGTTCCATGAGGTGTATTTATGTTTTTTTTAATCCAATTATACTTGCATCCGTTACTTGATGTGGAATAGAGTTCTATGTAGTCATGGCTCTATGTAGTACCGTGCACCTCCCATAGTCTGCTCTGGACTTGGGGACTGTGAAAAGACCTCGTTGCATGTCTTGTGGGATATGCATGAGTATGAGCTGTGCGCCAGTAGTTCAAACAGACAGCTCCTTGCATTCAACATGTCAATACCTCTCATAAATACAAGCAGTGATGAAGTCTCTCCCCTCCACTTTGAGGCAGGAGAGATTGACATGCATAGTATTAATATTAGCTCTGTGTACATCCAAGGGCCAGCTGTGATGTCCTGTTCTGAGCCAATTGCAATTTTCATAACATACTTCAATAATTATTCGTTTAGGCCATCTTTAAATAGCCGTCTTGTTTGTGCAAACTAAATGTTGTTAGCATAGCTGGTGCTATTCTCACAGGATGACAATATCCTAACATATACTGAACAAAAATATAAAAACATGCAACAATTTCAATGACTTTACATAAGGAAATCAGTCAATTGTAATAAATGTGTTAGGTCCTACAGATGGGGCTGTGTATTATCATATTGAAACATGGCACAACAATGAGTCTCAAGATCTCGTCACGGTATCTGTACATTTAATTGCCATCAACCAAATGCAATTGTTTTCGTTGTCCGTATCTTATGCCTGCCTATACCATAACCCCACTGCCACCATGGTGCACTCTGTTCATAACATTGACATCAGCAAACCGCTTGCCCACACAACGCCATAAAAGCGGTCCGCGGTTGAGGCTGGTTGGACGTACTGCCAAATTTTCTAATATTGGAGGTGGCTCATGTAGGAGAAATTAACTTAAAATTATCTGGCAACAGTTTTAGTTGACATTCCTGCAGTCAGCATGCCAATTGCACACTCCCTCAACACATCTGTGGCATTGTGTTGTGTGACAAAACTTAATGGCCTTATTGTCCCATGCACAAGGTGCACCTGTGTAATGATCATGCGGTTTGATCAGCTTCTTGATATGAAACCCCGGTCAGGTGGATGGATTTCCTTGGCAAAGGAGAAATGCTCACTAACAAGGATGTAAACAAATTTGTGCCCAACATTTCAGAGAAATCTGCTTTTTGTGCGTATATACATTTTATGGGATCTTTACTTTCAGCTCATGAAACATGGAACCAACACTACATGTTGCGTTTATATTTTTTGTTCAGTGTAAATGCCAGACCGCCTACAATATGTGCAGAAGACTAAGTGACACAGCAAGATTGCGCCGACATAGCAGCTTTGCTTTGTTAGATTACTTGTTAGATGGTCGGAACTAGAAGCACAAGCATTTCACTACTCGCATTAACATCTGCTAACCATGCGTATGTGACCAATACAATTTGATTTGCTTCTAGCTCCTAAGCAGCTTTGCAGTATTTTCTTGTGTTCAATTTCTAAAATTATTATTCCAGAAAGTGTGTTATTACATAGACGGAAAAAAACTTTGACAGAGCGGCTGTAACTCACCAGCATTACGTCCAGGAATAAAACTTTCCCGAATTGGATCTTTTGTTTGTACCACCCAGGGCAATTTAACTTATCCCAGAGGCTGCTCCAAGACGCCGCCGGCGGAGAAGACTTATTCGGAGTGGACTTCTAGTCAGACTCAGGAGGCGTGCACACCATCCACCGCTTCAAAGTATATTACTTGCTAATGTTCAGTCTCTGGACAATAAAGTAGACAAGCTCAGGGCGAGGATATCCTTCCATAGAAACATTAGGGACTAACATACTCGGTTTCACGGAATCGCGGCTCTCTCCGGATCTACTGACCCCGTCCAAACAGCCAGCTGGGTTCTCAGTGCATTGTGCAGACAGGAATAAAGAACTCTCCGGGAAGAAGAAAGGCGGGGTGTATATTTCATGATTAACTACTCATGGCGTGATTGAGATAGCGTACAGAAACTCCAGTCCTTTTGTTCACCCGACGTAGAATACCTCACTGCCGACAGTATTAGCTCCTACAGTAATTCCCCGTTAAACTGATACCACAATGGCCCTCAAGGAACTACACTGGACTTTGTGCAAACTGGAAACCACATATCCTGATGCCACATTTATTGTAGCTGGGGATTTTAACAATGCAAATTTGAGGAAAACGCTACCAAAGTTCTACCAACACATTGACTGTAGTATTCGCACTGCTAAAACACTCAACCACTTCTACTCCAACTTCTGGGATGCCTACAAGGCCCGCCCCTGCCCTCCCTTCGGCAAATCAGATCATGACTCCATTTTGCTCCTCCCTTCCTATAGGCAGAAACTCAAACAGGAAGTACCCGTGCTAAGGTCTATTCAACGCTGGTCTGACCAATCGAAATCCATGCTTCAAGATTGTTTTGATCATGCAGACTGTGATATATTCTGGGTAGCCTCTAAGAATAACATCAATGTATACACTGACAGTGTATATAAGAAACCGTGGATAGATAGCAGCAGTCGCACAAAACTGAAAGAGCGAACCACCGCATTTAACCATTGCAAAGTGACTGGGATATGGTTGAATAGAAATAGCATAGTTATTCCCTCTCAAAGGCAATCAAACAGGCAAAACCTAAGTACAGAGACAAAGCG
This sequence comes from Oncorhynchus gorbuscha, assembly GCF_021184085.1. Lineage (NCBI taxonomy): Eukaryota > Metazoa > Chordata > Actinopteri > Salmoniformes > Salmonidae > Oncorhynchus > Oncorhynchus gorbuscha. The sequence goes on along the minus strand of NC_060180.1, from coordinate 9,212,670 downwards.
GAGTCGCAATTCAAAAGCTCAGACACGAGACGTATGTAGCAGGGTCTACTGACAATCACGGATTACAAAGGGAAAACCAGCCACGTCGGATACCGACGTCTTGCTCCCAGAAAAGCAAAACACATTTTCCCGATTTGGATAATACAGCGCCACCGACACGACTCGCTCCCAAGGACTGTGGGCTCTCGTTCTCCATGGCCGACGTAAGACATTTAAGCCCTCAAGGCTACCGGCCCGGACGGCATCCCTAGCCGCATCGTCAGAGCATGTGCTGACCCGCTGTCTGAGTGTTTACGGACATATTCAATCTCTCCTATCCCAGTCTGTTCCCACATGCTTCAAAATGTCAACCATTATTCCTCTACCCAAGAAAGCAAAGAACTGAACTAAATGACTATTGCCCCGTAGCACACACGTCGGTCATCATGAAATGCTTTGAGAGGTTAGTTAAGGATCATATAACCTCTACCTTACCAGACACCCTAGATCCACTTCAATATGCATACCACCCCAATCGATCCACAGACTATGCAATCGCCATCGCACTGCCCTATCCCATCTGGACAAGAGGAATACTTATGTAAGAATGCTATTCATTGACTACAGCTCAGCCTTCAATACCATAGTACCCTCTAAGCATCCTCATTAAACTCAGGGGCCTGGGTCTGAACCCTGGCCTGTGCAACTCTGTTTTGGACTTCCTGACAGGCCGACTTCCATGTGGTGAAGGTAGGAAACACCTCCACTTCGCCGATCCTCAACACATGGGCGTGTGCTCAGCCCCCTCCTGTACCCCCTGATCACCCATGACTGCGTGGCCACGCATGCCTCCAACTCAAATCATCAAGTCTACAGACAACAGTTTTAGGCCTGATTACCAACAATGACTAGACAACCTGTAGGGAGGAGGTGAGGGCCCTGACGGAGTGGTGCCTGGAAAATAACCACGCCCTCAACGTCAACAAAACGAAGGAGATGATCGTGTACTTCGGGAAACAGCAGAGGGAGCACGCGCCCCTATCCACATTGACAGGAACGCAGTGGAGAAGGTGAAAAGCTTGAGGTTCCTCGGCATACACATCACCGACCATCTGAAAGGGTCCACCCACACAGACAGTGTGGCGAAGGAGCAATAGCATCGTCTCGTCAACCTCAGGAGGCTGAAGAAATTTGGCTTAGCTCTTAATTAAGACCCTCACAAATGTTTACAGTTGCACAATTAAGAGAATCCTGTCGGGCTGTATCGCCGCCTAATAAGGTAACTGCATCGTCCGCAACCGTATGAGTCTCCAGAGAGTGGTGCGCTTTGCCTGCCCTCCAGGACACCTACAGTACCCAATGTCACAGGAAGGCCAAAGGACAACCACCCGAACCACGGCCTGTTCACCCCGCTACCATCCAGAAGGCGAGGTCAGTACAGGTGCATCACAGCTGGGACCTAGAGACTGAAAAACAGCTTCTATCTCAAGGCCATCAGACTGTTCAATAGCCATCACTAGCCTGCTACCACCTGGTTACTCAACCTTGCACTAGAGGCCGCTGCCCTATATACAAAGACATGGAATCCGTGGCCACTAACAAATGTGTTCTTACTGCTTAGCTCATGTATATACTGTATTTCAGTCAATGCCACTGCGACATTACTCATCCTAATGTTTATACAGTACCAGTAAAACGTTTGTACACACCTACTCATTCAAGGGTTTCTTTATTTTTTAAACTATTTTCTACACTGTAGAATAACAGTTTAGACAAACACTATGAAATAACACAAACGGAATCATGTAGTAACCAAAAGTGTTAAATCAATTTGAGATTCTTCAAAGTATCCATCCTTTGCTTTGATAGCTTTACACACTTGGCATTCTCTCAACCAGCTTCACCTGGAATGCTTTTCCAACAGTCTTGAAGGAGTTCCAATATTTCCTGAGCACTTGTTGGCTGCTTTTCCTTCACTCTGCGATCCAACTTATCCCAAACGGGTTGAGGTCAGATGATTGTGGAGGCCAGGTCATCTCCTGCAGCACTCCATCACCCTCCTTGGTCAAATAGCCCTTACACAGCCTGGAGGTGTGTTGGCTCATTATCCTGTTCATGGTTTTAATGTCTTTACTATTTTATACATTGTAGAATAATAGTGCAAATACTGAAAAACACTGGAGTAGGTGTTTCAAAACTTGACTGGTACCGTATATTTCTTAACTCCATTCTTTTACTTTGGATTTGTCTGTATTGTTGTGAATTGTTAGGTACTACTGTACAGTTGGAGCTAGGAACACAAGCATTGCGCTACACCCGCAAGAACATGTGCTAAATATGTGTATGTGACCAATAAAATGTGATTTGATTTTACATATACACGCTGGTCTAATGTGAGCTAGCTGTGCCTCATACTGTAGGCCTACTGTACATGCCATTTTCTGTTAGTTGGTCATGTTCTCACAGGGTTGTTCTAATTTAGTGTTCCCATGCAGGACGGGTGGTCTAGCTTCTCACCCTACTGCAGAGGCCATAACCATCAGTCACTGGGCCAAGAGAACCAGCCACACCGGTCAGCCCATACCTGCTGCATCACACACACACAACGTCGCAGGCTATTCCTCATATGAACTCCAAGCCTGTTGCCATGGAAATCTGGCTTTGAGAGGAAGTTTCACAACCTCCCTCCATCAGGGTGAGTCTCCTTCTCGCAGACTAAGAAACGACACCTGTTAACAATGTGCACTAATGCACTCTCCCCTCCAGCTCCAGGCCAGCCATTAGCTCAGAGGACGTTGTGACATCACAGCGTGACCAGACTGCTAATAAAGCAGCAGCAGACTGTGATAGCATGTAGGTTAAACCCTGGTGCCAAACAGCTCCATCTAGGCTACGTCTTCACAGGACTGTCCAACGGCCTGACAGCCTGGTCCCAGAGATAATACAGTAGATAGTGCCGCAGGTCCTCGTGGCTTTCATGAGTCGCAGTGCCCAGCGAGCAGTGCAGAGGCAGAGAGACAGAGGGAGCAGTGTGTCCCATTGTGGAGGCCCAGTCAGAGGCAGGGAGACGGAGGGAGCTGTGTGGGGCCAGTCAGAGCAGCAGAGACAATGCAGCCAGTGTTCTCCACCATGACATGCAAAGCAGCATCTGACTGAATCAGGCCTTATCACCGACTGGGCTAACGAGCTAACTAACATTCAGCTCCTTCACTGGGACACTATGCTGCATGGTTAGATCATGGCTGTGTGTGGTGAGGCTGGTTAACCCAGAACTAAAGGCTTGCATAATTGGGTCAGACGCTCAGTTAAGTTCTGGGACCATACATGTTAACAGAAGAGATTTAAAATCTAGTCAGTTGCACAACTGAATGCATTCAACCGTCATTTGTCTTCCACATTTAACCCAACCCCTCTGAATCAGAGATAACCGAGGAGCTGCCTTAAAAAAAAAAAAACAATCGACCAAAGGTCCCCTCCCCTTCTGAAATTCAAAAGATACACTGCGAAATTGTCCAAATAACCAGTGACGACAAAGCCAAGCACCACAACGCTGCTGAACTCCATTTGTACTGTGACAGATCTACAGTACAATTTATGTAGTCTGTTTACAAGAGACTAGGCTATTCATAGGCTTAGCGGAGTTTCCAACAACCGGATGCATTCGGTTCAGGGATATAGCTAATTCAACTTGGCTTCCTTTTCTGCTGAAAACCGGATGTGGGAACTCTGCTCAGGATTTCTCTTTTACGCCTGCCATGTTAGGTTTGGCTAGTCATGACTTTGTGAATCAGGAAAAAGGCTTTGGAAATCAGGAAGAGGCTAGATAAGCTTAGCATCACATAATATTCCAAATAAAAGTTAAGGACCAGAAACAAAGGTAACTTCAATAACAGAACAAAGTAAAATAGTTCATTCACATTACACATTTTGCTGTGTGACACATGACCCTGTGTGCCGGGCAAGGTTGTAATTACACATTGACACAATCAGCTGCAGTACAAAAGGGCATACATCTCAAATAAATGTGTGTTCTTAATGAAGCTGAGATGGAGACAGATGGAGAATATGGGTGGAGCTAGACATGTCGAGTGTCTGTAAACAGGGTTTCCTGCAGGGCAGAGCATCTGGCCCAGAACAGAACACAGGAAGGGGAAACCGTCGCTCAACAGATGTACATATATACACACGTATGGTTGCACATGCTCAGGCACACACACACACACACACACACACACAAGCTCAAGTGTGCACACACACGCACAAGAACTCATCTCAACCTGCAGCAGAGCTCTGGCCCTGCAGAGTACAAACCGTAATCCCCTCCGCCCACAATCACAACAAGCAGTCACAGGCCACAATCACAGACCCACAAACCACAGGTCTACCAAACTATCAGGACTGCTGACCAGACCAATCTGGGGACAACCACTCTGTACGGCATCCTGATCATAGAACTGTGTGCGCAATGTCAACTACTTACATGAAATCTACTGAAAAATACCTAAAAGGTGACATGCTAAATCCTCATATTAGTATGCCAAGACTAGTTGTTTTATTGCATGTGACTGTTGACAGGCAGTGGGGGGGGGGGGGGGGGGGGAGAAGACAATGATTAATAGTGGCAACAATGAATAGCCATGACTCCCACTAGATGTAACGTAGTAAATGAAAATCCATGACACTAATTAGTCAATCATTTACATTTGTTATGGTTACATAAGGCAGAAGGTTACTGAAGGCAAAAACGGGGTCATTGGGTGGGCGCCACAAAGCTAACTTTAGCCACAAGAAATTGGAATTCTTAAATTCACAATTTATCGTACTGCGCAACATGTCGTACTGCGCAACATGTCGTACGGATCGTACTGCGCAACATGTCGTACGGATCGTACTGCGCAACATGTCGTACGGATCGTACTGCGCAACATGTCGTACGGATCGTACTGCGCAACATGTCGTACGGATCGTACTGCGCAACATGTCGTACGGATCGTACTGCGCAACATGTCGTACGGATCGTACTGCGCAACATGTCGTACGGATCGTACTGCGCAACATGTCGTACGGATCGTACTGCGCAACATGTCGCACGGATCGCACTGCGCAACATGTCGTACGGATCGTACTGCGCAACATGTCGTACGGATCGTACTGCGCAACATGTCGTACGGATCGTACTGCGCAACATGTCGTACGGATCGTACTGCGCAACATGTCGTACGGATCGTACTGCGCAACATGTCGTACGGATCGTACTGCGCAACATGTCGCACGGATCGCACTCGCGCAACATGTCGCACGGATCGTACTGCGCAACATGTCGCACGGATCGTACTGCGCAACATGTCGCACGGATCGCACTCGCGCAACATGTCGCACGGATCGTACTGCGCAACATGTCGCACGGATCGTACTCGCGCAACATGTCGTACGGATCGTACTGCGCAACATGTCGTACGGATCGTACTGCGCAACATGTCGTACGGATCGTACTGCGCAACATGTCGTACGGATCGTACTGCGCAACATATCGTACGGATCGTACTGCGCAACATATCGTACGGATTGTACTGCGCAACATATCGTACGGATTGTACTGCGCAACATATCGTACGGATTGTACTGCGCAACATATCGTACGGATTGTACTGCGCAACATATCGTACTGCGCAACATATCGTACGGATTGTACTGCGCAACATATCATCCAAATTGTACTGCGTAACATATCATCCAAATTGTACTGCGCAACATATCATCCAAATTGTAATACATCATACGAAATGGATGATTAACATCCACAAATTAATACATATACTCATTTGAGGGTCCCGAATTTATCTACTATGTTTACACCTACCCCTGAGTCCAGGTTGAAATTAATATAGGGGAAACAATGAATAGCAATAGCAATCAAAGTCAAACTATCAGGCCTGGAAGCAGGGCTCTACATTTTTTAAAATGCTGTTGCTCCCAACTTTAGAAAGTTAGGCGCACCACATGAAGTTTATGAGCACCAGAAAATAAGATGTTTTGAATTTATTAAGATGCAGCCTATATTGTATCTATATGAATTCTAGAAACTTTTGAAGCACATGTGCTGTAACACTGTAAAGACAGTTTATTATATTATAAAAGCAAAAATCTGGATATTACCAGTCATCGAAATTACAAAGCCAGTTGTGGAATATTAAGTTTCTACATTGTGTAAAAGCACAATATTGCAATTGAGATGCATTATATTGAAAACTGTACAAGGTCTCTTTAGAAACCTCAGGTTTGTGATAAGGTACAAGAGATCGGTCATTCATTCTTTGCCATGATCATTGATCTCCCAAAGAAGCTATCACGTTTCCTTTCTGCTGAAGACACATTTCAGTTGAATGCATTCAGTTGTACAATTGACTAGCCCCCCCCCCTTTTCCCTTCTTTCCGTGTCCACAAATGTTTGGATATACTGGTAAAGTTACCAGGTTGTTAGCTAGCAAATGAGGTAATGTGACTGAACAAAGTGTAAACAAAACACTTGTTTCTCAAGGGCAAGTAGTTTTAGAACCGCCCATGTGGTAAATGAATGTAAAATGCGGTCCCAGCGACCACTATAGGAAGATACAAATGTTGTGCCAATAATAAATAGGTCACATCTTTTAATCTGGTTGGTCTAGAAGCAAGCCGTTTTGGCTGTAGTAATGGTGCAACCATGAATCTAATGAATCTGAACACACTTGTTTCTCAAGGGCCCTTCGAAAACAACTGTATAGCAAAGCCTTATCACACAGTGCTCCCAAAATAAAACTACTGGTCGCACAGCAAAATATTTGTTAGCATATGTGACCAAAATGTGTGCACTTTAGAGCCCTGCCTGGAAAAGATGTGGCCATAGGTACCAGAGCAAAAGGACTAGGAAAGAGAAATAAAAGACAAAATGACAGATGGATATTGTCACAGTTCTCTGGTTCCTCAGTAAATGGTTGTGGAATGTGTATGTGCAGTCGCACAGACACAGAAAGTAAAAAAAGAGGCCTCTGCAGGGCCTCAGGTGAGTGAATAATGTCAAATCACTGTGAAACAGATCCAAAATGAGCTGAGGTTATTAACTACGGAAAAGGACATCCAAGTCCAAGGTCCCCAATTCCAAACAGGTGTCAAACGAAGAGACAATGCAGACAAAACAGGTCTCTGTTAAATGACACGTCTTTCAGGGACACTGGATGAGTTTGGATACGTTTGGTGGGTTAGGGTTCCCGGCTGGTGATGACTCGAAAAACCAGTAATCTGAGCCAAATATTTAATCACAGGGACATTTAGCAGAGTCCACCTGGTCATACGAGGACTTACTTCCTGCTCTCAGAGCTCAGTGGAGCACAACTAAGGAGATTTTCAGAGGGAGGAGGTTACACAGCCAAGATGAGCTGTTACATTAGTGATGCAGAGAAGTGTGAAAGTTTTTAAAGTAAAGTCAGTGAGCTAAGAAGGGAAAGAAACTGCAGTGGGAGAAAATGGAAAATGTCGTTGGTCGCCAAAAGTCTAAAAAGCTGTAACTGAAAATCGAAAGAACACAGACCAGGCCTCTGGGAATGAGATGGAACAATTCTATTTTAGCCTAATGCAATTGCTTGCTTACCCTATAAAATGAAATTAAAATCATAAAATACTTATTGTATAAGCCTGTTTGTAGAGGCAGTAACAGAAAAGGCTAGCCCACGGTGCTGATTGGCTACAAAGGAATTCCTTCTGCTAGATAGTCAAAACTCCCAAGTCTCAACATCAGGAGGACTCTTAAAATACTCTGTGGCTTATCAATGATGCTGAACCAACAGCAGGGGCTATTTACAGAGTGGCTTTAACACACTGCTTGTGTGTGTGTGGGGCTAATAATAATAATAATAATAATAATAATAAAAATAAACAAAAGCTGCCTCTGGCATGGCTGGGGGGTGGCCACATTGCTGAGACTGTGCCAGAAAATCTAGCTCTCCTAGATCTCCTCTCATGTTCTGCCCACAGTATCTCTGATGCTGAGAAACCTGACACAATGAGAGAAGGGAATGTACGGTACAGACCATGTGTCAAAAAAACTGAACAAATTACATTTCCCCTTTTTCCAGAAACATAAGTCTTTCTCTCTCTGGCGGAACGACCTTCTGCCTGTCTGTCCAATGATACTGACGCCTGGGGCAGCTCTCTGCCGCGGTTTGTTAGGGGACAGCCAGGCCATCGGTGACCGCCGGCTAACCCAGTCACAGGAAAACACTGTCACATTGTGTCTCACTCACCAGAATACAGAGCTAATCAACACTGCATTGTTTCATTTAACAGCAGTCTGTAGGCTACTGCAGCCAAATGTTATATGCCTTTATGACCTTTCCTGAATAATGATGCCAATACCTATTAAATGAGCTGGCAAAATCAGGATCTGTATCCTAGGATGAACTTTCTCTAGGCATGCTACCACCGTAATCCTGGGGCAAAGAGTACCATAGCCTATTAGTGTCCCATTCATCTAGAATCTAGAGCAGTGGTGTCAAATACACGGCCGCGAGGGCATCCAATCCGTTCCGCGGGTGGTTTGAGAATAAAAGAAAATTGTTTCAATGATAATGGACCTACATTCATATAGTTTCTGAACTGTGTCCAGCTAGCTAATAATCACCGGCATGAAAGCTAGATAGTCCGGGAACATCGAAAATAGTATAATAATATAAGGATGGATAGAGGACCATTTTCTGCACATTTTGGGTGAGGCCCTCTGGAACTCATTGAAGACCGAATGCAGCCCACGGGGCCAAATGAGTTTGACACCCCTGATCTCGCATGAGAGAAGGATGATGGTGAGAGGGAAGGGTAAAAGGATGAACAGAGGAATGAAGAGGGGTGGCAGCGGTGGTAAATGAAGCTAGCAGCAGTTTAACAACATCACCCTGTTTGTGACGCAGCACCCCAGCGCCACGTCCCAGATTGTTAGCAAACTGTGGTTTAATTATATCTGCATCTGGTTGGGTGGAAGTGGGACTTTGTCCTGGAGACAATTCATCAAAATACACAGACGGTATACCAAAATAAACATCGAGTTACGTTGAGACATTCAACAAAAACCACGTGGTGTCAGGGATGGTAATTGGAAGAGATGTTGACAGCAGGTCATACAACTGCTCAGCTACCAAAAGTCTACATAAGACATTAACTTTACAACCAGATGAGTGTACTCGCATGCTCCCTTAAGAGAGCTTGGCTGAAAAACTAGAACTGGCAATAGTACCATGTCAATTTTGAGACGCCATAGCCAGCATACATTTCTTCCAAATAGTCTGAATTAATCGAAGCTAACTCAAGAAATCTGTCATTAGTTTTGACATTTTTGCCAAAGAGATCTTAGACCTGCAATTTTACATTAACTAAGATGTTTGGTGGCGTATTCTTCAATTAAAAAATGTGCATGAATACTAGTCGTATCTTTTGAACAATTCCTACTGTTGACCAACAGACGAAGGGGCATATACTAAACCCAGTTGTTTCGTCTAGGAAGCATGCGGGACACTAAAGGATCTGTATCCTAAAGTCCATGGGGAATAAGAGCACCTCCTCCCAGCTGCCCACAGCACTGAGGCTAGGAAACACTCACCACCGATAGATCTACGATCATCAAGAATTTCAATAAGCGTTTTTCCACGGCTGGCCATGCTTCCACCCGACGACCCCTACCCCGGCCAACAGCTCAACACTCCCTGCAGCAACTTTCCCAAGCCCCCCCCTCCAGCTTCTCCATCACCCAAATCCAGACAGCTGATGTTCTGAAAGAGCTGAAAAGTCTGGATCCCTACAAATCTAGACCCTCTAAAATTATCAGCTGAAATTGTTGCAACACCCATTACTAGCCTGTTCAACCTCTTTCGTATCATCGGAGATCCCCAAAGTTTGTAAAGCTGCCGCGGTCATCCCCCTCTTCAATGTGGGAGACAGGTCTATAACCGTTTGGGTCTAGAGTATCTGTCCTGTCTTTCTAAAATCTTCGAAAGCCAAGTTAACAGATCACCGACCACTTTGAATCCCACTGTACCTTCACTATGCAATCTGGTTTCCAAGCTGGTCATGGATGCACCTCAGCCACGCTCAAGGTCCTAAACGATATCATAACAGCCATCAATACAAGACAGTACTGCGCGGCAGTCTTCATCGACCTGGCCAAGGCTATCGGCTCTGTCAATCACCGCATTCTTAGCGGCAGAGTCAATAGCCTTGGCTTCTCAAATGACTGCCTCATCTGGTTCACCAACTATCTCAGACAGTTCAGTGCGTCAAATCGGAGGGCCTGTTCGGACCTCTGGCAGTCTCTGGGGGTGCCACAGGGTTCAATTCTCATGCCAACTCTTTTCTCTGCGTATATCAATGATGTCGTTCTTGCTGCTGGTGATTCTCTGATCCACCTCCAAGCAGACACCATTCTGTATACTTCGGGCCATTCTTTGGACACAGTGCTAACAAATCTCCAAACGAGTTTCAATGCAATACAACATTCCTTCGTGGCCACCAGCTGCTAGTAAAACTAAGTGCATGCTCTTCAACCGATTGCTGCCCGCACCCTCCCGCCCGATTAGCATCACTACTCTGGAAGGTTCCGACTTAAAATATGTTGACAACTACCTAGGTGTCTGGTTAGACTAAACTCTACTTCCAGACTCACATTAAGAATCTCCAACCCAAAATTAAATCTAGAATTGGCTTCCTATTTGGCAACAAAGCCTCCTTAACTCATGCTGCCAAATATACCCTCGTAAACCTGACTATCCTACCGATCTAATTTACAAAATAGCCTCCAACACTCTACTCAGCAAACTGGATGTAGTCTATCATAGTGTCATACGTTTTGTCAACAAAGTCCCATTTTCTATCCACCACTGCAACCTGTATGCTCTCGTTGGCCGGCCCGCACTACATATTCGTCGCCAAACCCACTAGCTCCGCCTTACCTCAGCTCACGGGTCACCATAGCAACACCCACCCATAGCAAGCGCTCCAGCAGGTATATTTCACTGGTCATCCCCAAAGCCAACACTTCCTTTGGCCGCATTTCTTTCCAGTTCTCTGCTGCCAATGACTGGAACGAATTGGAGAAAAAATAAAATAAACTGAAGCTGGAGACTTATCTCCCTCTAACTTCAAGCATCAGCTGTGAGAGCAGCTTACCGATCACTATACCTGTACACAGCCGATCTGTAAATATCACACCCAACTACCTGCTCATAGTTACTTATCCTCTTGCACCACAGTATCTATACTTGCACATCTGTTACTCCAGTTTAATTGCTAAATTGTAATTATTTCACCTCTATGGCCCATTTATTGCCCTACCTCCCTACTCTCCTACATTTGCACACTGTACATAGAATTTTCTATTGTGTTATTGACTGTACGTTTGTTTATGTGTAACTCTGTGTTGTTGTTTGTCGCACTGCTTTGCTTTATCTTGGCCAGGTCACAGTTGTAAATGAGAACTTGTTCTCAACTGGCCTACCTGGATAAATAAAGGTGAGTGTATATATATTTTATTAAATGCGGACACCTTAAGTGTATTCAATTGGGAATACTCTGTGGCACTGTCCTGTTAACGATAGCTGTGCAAATGACAGGATAGATGGAAGGTTTCAGATTACTTTAGTTTATACTTACCGATTTACACAACCCTGCTTGTCCAGCTAGGGAGTGCTGTTTTACAAGACACAGCTGTACACCCCCTGCATCTAAACCAAGTATACAACCACACCCCCCTGCATCTAAACCAAGTATACAACCACACCCCCCTGCATCTAAACCAAGTATACAACCACACACCCCTGGGGAAATCTTTTCAAATGTTTTATCCCGGCCTGCCTCTAATGTAGGCTACAGTGTTTCCCCTAATAAATCTGTCATTTGTCAACTTCCTGCAGGGTGCACACCAAATACCAGCGAGACAGAGCAGTTGAAGGACAAACAAGGCTGCCACAGTGTCAAAGCCATTTCTTCTGGGCCCACACATCATAGCTGGGACACTGTCGAACAGACCGACAAACAGGGCCCTAATTTACTTAACAGGAAAATAAAAATTGGGTCCTTGCTATCTGGGATCCTTAGGATGTCCCTACGCAAGTCCAAAGGATCCCAGATAGCATTAACCATAAAAACAGCCACCAATCAACAAATAAGACAGCATTTTCCGGTCAGGTTTGTACGTCACGGCTGGTCGAGCAGTACTGCAGTCTCCCTTCCCTGTATTAGTACAGAGCTAAGAGGAGATTTACAGCGAGAGCTGTGTGGCCTCAAGGGAAATATCATTCCTGTTAGTTTACTACTCAATTGATACTCAGGATTCCAGTTGAAAAATGAAAGAATGTATAGAGGCTTTCTTGTAAACTCTTCCATAACCACATCTGTGAGTGAACTTTGTTCATAATTTTTGCAGCTGGCTTCTAGATGACTATTCAGTCATTCAGAGAAGAGCCTAGGGCAATAGATATGACTGAGAATGCAGCGTATGATTAGCTTAAGTCCACAAATTACTGTCCAATATAGCATCTAAAGCTGTGTGTTTGATCAAAGACAGAATAACGTACTAGCTAAAAGAGTAAGACAAGCCTTCTGATGTAGTTAAATAACACATAATGCTGTTCACAGGGAATGCGGCACAATTCTCAGAGTGACCAATACTACAAGCAATGTGGAGCGCGGGGATGGCGGGCAGAGTCGACTACGGCAGAGTCAGAACGTCATGTGGAGCGCGGGGATGGCAGGCAGAGTCGACTACGGCAGAGTCAGAACGTCATATGGAGCGCGGGGATGGCAGGCAGAGTCGACTACGGCAGAGTCAGAACGTCATGTGGAGCGCGGGGATGGCAGGCAGAGTCAGAACGTCATGTGGAGCGCGGGGATGGCAGGCAGAGTCAGAACGTCATGTGGAGCGCGGGGATGGCAGGCAGAGTCAGAACGTCATGTGGAGCGCGGGGATGGCAGGCAGAGTCAGAACGTCATGTGGAGCGCGGGGATGGCAGGCAGAGTCAGAACGTCATGTGGAGCGCGGGGATGGCAGGCAGAGTCAGAACGTCATGTGGAGCGCGGGGATGGCGGGCAGAGTCGACTACGGCAGAGTCAGAACGTCATGTGGAGCGCGGGGATGGCAGGGAGAGTCGACTACGGCAGAGTCAGAACGTCATGTGGAGCGCGGGGATGGCAGGCAGAGTCAGAACGTCATGTGGAGCGCGGGGATGGCAGGCAGAGTCGACTACGGCAGAGTCAGAACGTCATGTGGAGCGCGGGGATGGCAGGCAGAGTCGACTACGGCAGAGTCAGAACGTCATGTGGAGCGCGGGGATGGCAGGCAGAGTCGACTACGGCAGAGTCAGAACGTCATGTGGAGCGCGGGAGGGAGAGGATAGGCTCAGAGCACATCCTAGACCTTCTGTTGCTTTAGAGATGGAGAAGAAATACAAAGCAAACACACTGACCAAGCTTTAAGAAAGCAGCATCTTTAGGTTTGAGTCTCCATTTAAACCCCTGTAGGAAGGATCAAGAGGCTTTTTAGACGTGCTCTAGTGTACAAAACAGTGTACAAAACATTAACACCTTCCGAACAATGAGTTGCACCTCCCTTTGCCCCCAGAACAGCCTCAATTCTTCAGGGCATGAACTCTACAAAGGTGTCGAAAGTTTCTCAGGGATGCTTCGCACAGTTGCTTCGAGTTAAGCTGATGTCTTTTGGGCGGTGGACCATTCTTGAAACACACGAGAAACTGACGAGTGAAAAACCAGTGTGCATGGCATTTACTGTACTACCATACCCCATTCAAAAGGCTCTTAAATATTTTTTCACCCTCTGAATGGCACACATACACAACCCATGTCTCAAACCTGTCTCCTCCCCTTCATCTACACTGATTGAAGTGGTTTAACATCTGACATCAATAAGGGATCATAGCTTTCACCTGGTCAGTAGATCATGGAAAGAGCAGGTTCATGTTGTCCACTCACTGTATATCACATTTTACAGTGAAACAAAAACAGCATGTACTGTATAATATGTTACTTTGGATATTACATTAGGCCAATGTGTTTTCCATATTGTAACAGAAGCTCATTCGACTGACAAGCTAAGGACTTCAACTAAAACATCCACTCCTTTTTCTGTCAGTATTGTAGATAACCGAGGTATAAAATGAAACGTCTTAAAATAACCGATGTTCCCCTATACAGAGGCCAAGGCTGTGTGTAGCTGCTATTCTAGCAGAGGTAAAGCCCACAAGCCTGGAGATAGAAAAGCTCATTATATCAAACATCTGCTATATATATATAAATAAAGGCGAGAGAGAGAGACAGTCGGAGAGAGAGATGCTTCTGAAACTAGGGGCTTTGAGACCCTCTCATGTGAGACACACGAAACAGACACTCTTCCAGCCACACCCTGTAGCGCACTGGAGAGACAGACCAGCCTGGTCTGCTTTGGCCTAACTCAGTCTTCATAACAGTCATGAGAGAGTGAACTAACACAAACATGGCTTTGGGCTGTTTGATCTGGATTGTATATACATATCCAAACTCATGTTCCCAATGCATCCGGACCAAAATCCCTGCTCCCATGCCTTTCATCAGGCTAGAATGTGGGCTCGAGCCCTGGTACTTACCAAGACGGTCGCTGTACTGACAGTGTGGATGCCCCGCCTACACATTCTCAACACCACTTCATTTGTTTGTTTTCTTCACAACGTTAAACGCCAAGGCTCTTGATACAGGTCATGTTGAGACGAACCTCTTCTACAAAGATTATTCAGCAGACCAGCCTGCCTCACTCTGCTCTGTTAAGAGTAGTAGGTTTAGCCTCAACGGATCAACCGTTGTGACCTGAAAGATGATCCCATGTAGCAACACTTCAGTTGATTGGTGAAGCTGACATTTGTGTCAGAAAGTTTGTTTATTCTGAGGAGAACAGGCAAGACTAGGGGGAACCTACTATTGAAGATGCATTAGTCGTTTGTATGGGATTTTTTATTTACCTTTATTTAACCAGGCAAGTCAGTTAAGAACATATTATTTTCAATGATGGCCTGGGAACAGTGGGTTAACTGCCTGTTCAGGGGCAGAACGACAGATTTGTACCTTGTCAGCTCGGGGGTTTGAACTCGCAACCTTCCGGTTACTAGTCCAACGCTCTAACCACTAGGCTACGCTGCTTACTTGCAGGTTCCTTCAACAACACAACAATACATTATAAAAGATAAGAATACAAACAAAGTAAATGACAGTGGAATATATCATTTTTTGTATAAGTATAATACAGGAAGGCACAATTTATAGTCCAATGTTTACACATGTTTTGGGGGGAGGCAATGTATAAACTGAGCAGTATAATAAGAGTCTGGTAGCAGCAGTTGTGATTATATATATATACATTCCTCTGATATACCAACATCACATGGTCTCATTCCTTATACACCTTCCATGTGTGACATACCCAGGCACCTGGCTACATTCCTCAAATGGCACAGCTCCAAAATCACACAGGTAGGTTACACTTATTTGATAGTTTTACCTAAACTGAATCTGTAGTGTCGCTATGCCAACCTGAACCTGTACAGTGTCGCAATGCCAACTGAACCTGAAGGCCTGTACAGTGTAACTATGACTACCTCACACCCATCTGGTGACCTTACGTTTGATATTCATTAAGTCTACAGCCCTTGAGAGCATTTGAGGTTTTTCTTCCCTCCCAGAAGACTTGACTATCCACACTTACTTTGTATGTTGCCAAATGGCTGTCATTTCCTCTAGCGCCAGTACTTTCACTGCCAGACAGACATGAGGTCATATGATAGAGATTAATTCGATGCAAGCATCAGCAGCATCGTTTTTTTTCTACATCACGTCTGATAAACACAGCCTCCATCATTGCTGCAATTGTCTGTCATTTATGGACCTGCTGGTGGCCATTTTGAAATGAAGTTCGAAGAATGGCAAAGAGAGTCTTCCTGTTCTGAGACAAATCATTAAAACCTTTTGGGAGGCCTGACGTGTCATCAGGTTGCCATTCGTTTCTCTGGCCCTCCCTAACCTTCAGCAGAGCTCCAGGAAATGCAGGATTTCCACTTTCCTCCAAGCTCATATTACACCATTCTTCAGGGAGCAGAACTGTGGCCTCCCAGTCCTTCCATCCCTACACAGCCACCAATAAGGACGTAAGACTTCTGGTGTAGTGTGAAGTCTGAAGACATACAGTGCTGCCACCCGAAATACTGTCATGCTACCACTAGTAAAACACTTGACCTGACAGATAGTGTTTTTCATTATAGTAGCATTGCAGCACAAATGACACCAGAACGGAACTAACAGCCT
The DNA here is from genome assembly GCF_021184085.1 of Oncorhynchus gorbuscha. Lineage (NCBI taxonomy): Eukaryota > Metazoa > Chordata > Actinopteri > Salmoniformes > Salmonidae > Oncorhynchus > Oncorhynchus gorbuscha. The sequence continues at coordinate 9,196,335 of NC_060180.1, read as the reverse complement.
CATCACTTCGATATACAGTACAATGAAAGCAGCACAACAGGCACGGTTCTCCACTGTGCCATTGTTTGCCTTGCACTGGGAATGCAGCAATGATTGGCACTTTAATAAAAGATGCCAACTTCCCTTCCTCTTTCACCCTGTCATCCATTTCAATAGTTGGTTATCCATTCATCATGACCCTGACAGCACATGGGGGTGGTGTAGTCTGTCTGTGGCATTACCAGGCTGATAACGCTATTAGGAGAGGTTTCACTGAACTGACACATTTAGCGCCAAGCAATCCTTTCAGTGAGGCATTAGAGCTGAGCCAATGTCCCCTACAAATGGACTGGCCACAGAAACCAAACCAACATTTTAAATCGGTGCCTTCAAGTCCAGTGCTAAACACCGAAGTGGGTACACACAGAGCGCTTATCATGAGCTAGTGTTCTCCCTGCTGAACGCAGACATATGTAGCCAAACGGGACAAATGTTAATTGGGTTAGCACCCTTCTGTGAACTACAGAGAAAGCTAATGTAAAAGTCCAATAAACGACAGACCAAATCTGCCACATTTCAACGTTGCACTCTCAGCCTTGCCACAATACTTGGGCGGTGTACCTCCCTGTTCCATATCGCTGTGTGGAGTGAAAGATTCCGTGCCGTCAGAGATGCTGGGATTCATATTAAAATCAGGGGACACTCAATCTCACGGTGACAACGGCTCAAAAGTCATGGGTTCCATAGGGTGTCTGAGGTCCAGAGGCCTCCGGTCTGTCAGTAGCATGCTAATGGAACCACAGCGTGAAGGGACTGACAACATGTATCATTCACTAACACCTCATCTCAAACATACTTTATTAGCTTACATAGTAAAATATCTTAATATCATAAATAATATCCCTCATTCATTCCCTGGTGCCTGCAATGATTTATGTGTGTGTCGACACATACTGTACATGGTGTTAGCATGAGACTGTCAATCAAATGTATTTATAATGCCCTTTTTATGTCAGATGACAAGTGCTACACAGAAACCCAGGCTAAACCCCCAAACAGCAAGCAATGCGTTTGAAGCACAGTGGCTAGGAAAAACTCCCTGGGAAGGCAGGAATCTAGGAAGAAACCTAGAGAGGAATCAGGTTCCGAGGGGTGGCCAGTCCTCTTCTGGCTGCTCATGCGTGTTCTGTGTTTGTGCGTGTCGCGCTCTGCTCTGAACATCTGTCCCCTGCTCCACCCACTGCCTCATGTTAGTTCCTGTTGTGACCTCCTGGTATGTCATAGTTCCACGCACAAGTCAACAACTAACTTTCCCCCAGGCCGTTGCTGCAAGTGAGAGGGTATTGTCAGTCAACTCACCTGGTTAAATAAAGAATAAACCAACCAAGCCCATAGGACCAGAGTCAACAAACAAAAAAAGCCAGAGAGAACAGATGCTCTTAGGCTGTGTTTGCATTATTCACTGAGACACGACTTATCTCAGCAATCTTGGGTGATGGAAGTCAAATCAAATTGTATTTGTCACATGCGCCAAATACAACAGGTGCAATGATTTACAGTGAACTACTTACAAGTCCTTAACCAACAATGCAGTTGTCAGAAAATAGAGTTCAGAAAATATTTAGTAACTAAACCACAAAAATAACAATAACGAGGCTATATACAGGGGGTAGCAGTACCGAGTGCATGTGCGGGGGTACAGGTTAGTCGAAGGTCATTTGTACATGTAGGTAGGGGTAAAGTGACTATGCATAGATCAGAGGTGCCACTTTGGTCTTTAGGTTTTGCACATAAGGGTAACAGGAGCAGCACTGACAGACCCAAACACACTTCAATGAGCAGGCAGGGCTGTGGCATGCAGGCAGACTGCACAGGACAGAGAGAGGCTCAGACGCTCTTCCCTCTGTTGGGAGTGTGCTCATCAAAGCCCTCTTTCATCCTCTAATGTGATGCAAAACAAGGCAACGTGAGACTCCGTCTGGTTAACAGCTCCAAAACATACCATCTAACACGGAGCAATGCTAGGGCTCTCCTACACTGTCAAATAGTTCCACAAGACCGTCTAACAGGGCACGATGCGATTTCTCTCCTCCTCCAGCACAATGCTGCTTACAAAGCCCCTTCCATGCCCCTCTCCTTAGCTCTCCTTTCCTGCCATTGTCTTGGAACAGCCAAAAGCTCCAGCCATGTCGTTTGGTGTTTTGGGGAGCGCTTAGGGTAGAGGGTTGAAAATTAGTGTTGAGAAGGGGGTGGAGAAGGGGGTCTCGTCTGAAAGGCACATTTTTAAATGGCTTTCCTTCCTGCTCCCCCCCCCCCAACCCCCTCATGGTCTCCCTAAAAAGGTGTCTCTTTACACGTGTAGCTGTCACCCAGTCCTCTTTCCTCCCTGCACAACATCAATATTTCATTAGGTGCTGAAGCACGGCCGTCATTACCTCATGATCTCGGAGCGCTCAGTGAATTAAGGAGGATGCTGGGACCTCCTATCAGACAGACAACAAAGTCCCCATCATCCTGAAATGTGCAAGTACTTCACCTGCCACCATGAAATCCCACGTCTTTATGAGCCTGATACTACAGAGCCTGCTGCTGTTCATCCACTAACATTAGTGTGCATAGCAACACTGGACAACACAGCCCTGGGATCTGCTCTGCCTTCCTCCCTACTAGTCTTACCTTGCAGCTGCTTAAAGCGGCCCTCCAGCTGGTTGTAGTTGAAAGCAGCCTGTTTGGCGGAGTAGCCCGGATCAGGGCCAGGGCTGGTGGCTAGAGAGGGGCCAGGCCCAGAAGGAGACAGGGCCCCTGGAGAGAGATGCCCTGGGGACAAGGGGCCAGGCATACTGGTCGCCCTCTGTAGCTCCATCAGTCCAGTAGAAAATAAAAGGGCTGGAGAAAGTGGAGTGAAGAGGGGTTCGCTGGTCCCCCCCTTCTAAAATAAGAATGTCCAGTGGTGGCTGAGATGTAAGAGGTAAGCTGGAAAAGTCCCTCTGTGGGAGATCCTGCAGCAGTCAGCCCCGGGGTCAAATGCTGGCTCAACAGCACCGCAGCATCACGCTTGCCTCAGACTTCTTTCCTCCCTTCCACAATCATCATCCCCCCATCCTCACACAACACAAGCAGGCTGCCGACACTCCAACATGCACAATAAGAAAGATAGTGCTGCGCTCCAATGTGGTAAAAGCCACAGAGGGGAAGAGAGACACACACACCGATTCAGAGAAAGAACACTGGACTCCGTACTCCTGCAATGAGCAGAAGACTGCTCAAACACTGCACACCTTTCAAACCTTAGGGAGGGGTGGGAGGAGCCAGCAGCCTGGAATTTCTTTAGCAGCCACTCACAGCCCTTGTGTTTAGTGGTGATGTCACAGCTGCATTACCATAAGGGGGAGTAGGTGGGAAAGAGGAGCAGAGGGCTGTACCAACTGGAAAGGGGGAGACTTGGCCGAGACCTTCCCCATTTCTAAGCACATTCGTAATATCAAGAGACAAAACATTCCATATTTCATTGAATCATAGATACACATGCAAAAAAAAAATACTTCCTGGCTGTGTCCTGCCAACACGTCCTGTTAGAGTTCACGGTAAAGCGCCTCCCCCCTCCTCACACGAGTGTGTGGGCCTCACTAAAACTTTTGAACAGCCATACAAAACCGGAAGAATTAGCTCGGTGTAATAATATCCTAGACAGTGAACAGGTCTCTCCAGTCCTTTCCTCTCCATTATTTAGCCATGTAGTCCACCTGACCCACCACTTGAAGTGAGGGGTTATTGCACACAATTGAGACTTATTGATAAAAAACATTACATCTCCATTTGCTTGGCTCTTCCTCTGACAATGGAAATCTATAGTTGTTAGACTAGTCCAACAGCACAATGCTCCCACCCATCTGAAACCCCTTCATGCAAAGCCCCCCTTAAATATATTTCAAAGCTGGTCTTTCTCAAATTCCAGGCATTTTATGGTATGAGATTTCATCAGTTTTAAAATGGAAGGCATGGCTTGGGGGGGGGGACAAAAAGGTTTCTACTCCCCAAAGCTCATGCGAATTCCCCCTAGCTGGCCCATTACTCCTGGCTATTTATACTGTAATATATCTAAACACCGCTACTGCTGTGGTCCTTCTGTAGCTCAGTTGGTAGAGCATGGCGCTTGTAACGCCAGGGTAGTGGGTTCGATCCCCGGGACCACCCATACGTAGAATGTATGCACACATGACTGTAAGTCGCTTTGGATAAAAGCGTCTGCTAAATGGCATATATTATTATTATTATATTAGGTTCTCACAGGGCAGTCAGCCTAACATTCACCAAAAACAGTCCCAGGTTAGGGCCCAGTCAGTCTGACATGGCTTTGCCCTAGTGACTGATCTGTCGTATCACTTCTCTCTAGAAATCATCTCTTCACAGGTCTGTTATTATGTATGCCTACCCGTTGTTCTTTGGGACCAGAGGGAATACATGAGAAATCTGTAGCTAAGTAGGCGGAGAAAGGCGCTTGCAAAGCCTGGATAGGTGGTTTCGATTCCCGTGACCACCCATATGTAAAATGTAGGACTAGGTCGCTTTGGATACATATGTGCTAAATGCTTGCCTGGTTACCCAATGAGGAATTGCATCGAAGTGCAGAAATTTTGCATTTGATTCAAGAAAGTTTCCTGATGACCTCTACAAGCCAGAATGTTGAATACGATCATATTTGAACGCATTTTACCAGTTCTGTGCGGTTGATCCTTTTGGTGGTAGGAATGAGAGACCATATATCCACAGGAAAGTACAATTGCCTCAACTTTTCAAACCACTGGTTGTGAGTTCAGATTTGTATCATCTGAAGCATACACAGAACCATGTAAACACGTGCAGGAGATGGTCATGCGTCTCCTGCATGTATTTTCATCTTGTGTGCATGCTTCAGGTGATACAAATCTGAACTCACAACCAGTGGTTTGAAAAGTTGAGGCAGTTGTACTTTCCTGTGGATATATGGTCTCTCATTCCTACCACTAAAAGCACCAACCGCACAGACAACCGTTAAAGTACGTTCAAATATTAACATTATGGCTTGTAGAGGTCGCGAGAGGAAACTTTCCTCATAAATAAAGATCATTTCTGCCCAACGTAGAATTCAATTCAACGTTGGGTAACCAGGCAACTAAATGGATATTATGTGTATTGAAAGTTGGGTTAGTGGGGTCTCTGCTGTGAGGAATGAGTGTGTGAGGTAAATTTAGGGGCCCCAACTTTCACTGGGGACGACATGTCCCCCCCACATTCTGAAATTGCATTTTTGTCCCACCCAGTTATCATTGGAATGTGATACAAAACGAGGCACGGTGTGCTTTAGGACCACAACCAAAGTTGCGCCCCTGGGTAAATGTATGGGGATAGTTGAATGAGCAAGGTAAACATGAGCAGTGATAAGTGGTTTTTAGTCAATACTGAAGTGAAAGAAAGCTGCATGTGAAGGGAAAACAGTATGGACCGAATGAAAAACTCCCCTATACGAGCTGCCCCAATTTCCTGCGTGGTCGGAGCACTAATCACAAGGCCTCCTCACGAATCCCCTTTGGAGAGCCTCTGTTCCACACAAACACACTATTCATTCAGTAAAACGTCCCTCTCCACTGTTTAACTTAAATACTCCCTCATTTAAAATACCATAGCCTTCATCTGAAACCGTTCCTATATTATCTAATTAATGCATTCAAACGCAATGGCTCACTACCACTGGTGGACTTACCATCAGGGCTCACATCAAGCTAGGCATAATAAAAATAAACCTTTGACCCCCCCCCCGATAGTTAATAAATCCATCAAAATCCGTCTTGTTTGAGCTTGCATGGACACGGACGCTCCAGACTTGTGTGAGAAAACAAGTTTTCGGAATGTCTCCTGGTCTGACAAACACACCTCTAGCTCGGACACCATCCACCGCAGATGCGGATGCGGAGGAAAGTGTCCGAGCTACAGCGGTGTGTCAGACCAGGAGACGTTCCGAAAACCTTTCTTTTCACGAAAACATCAGGAGCATTCGGGCCGTTGAGGCTACACACTAAATATGAGTTTCACAAACACTATGGTGTTCTCCGTTTCGCTCTACAACCCCCCGAAAGGGCAGAAAAATATATGTAAGTGAATAGGGCAATTCCACTATAAACTTTCTACTTTTAAACTCTGACAAAACAGAGATGCTTGTTCTAGGTCCCAAGAAACAAAGAGATCTTCTGTTGAATCTGACAATTAATCTTGGTTGTACAGTCGTCTCAAATAAAACTGAAGAACCTCTGTGTTAATCCGGACCCTGAGCTCTTTTGACGAACATATCAAGACTGTTTCAAGGACAGCTTTTTTCCCCAATCTACGTAACATTGCAAAAATCAGAAATTTCCTGTCCAAAAATGCTGAAAAATGTATCCATGCTTTTGTTACGTCAAGGTTAGACTACTGCAATGCTCTACTTTCCGGCTACCCAGATAAAGCACTACATAAACTTCAGTGTAAATATGGCTGCTAGAATCCTGACTAGAACCCCAAAATGTTATCATATTACTCCAGTGCTAGCCTCCCTACACTGGCTTCCTGTTAAGGTTTTACTGTTAACCTACAAAGCATTACATGGCCTTGCTCCTACCCATCTTTCCGATTTGGTCCTTCCGTACATAACTACACGTACGCTATGTTCACAAGACGCAGGCCTCCTAATTGTCCCTAGAATTTCGAAGAAAACAGCTGGAGGCAGGGCTTTCTCCTATCGAGCTCCATTTTTTATGGAATGGTCTGCCTACCCATGTCAGAGACGCAAACTCGGTCTCAACCTTTAAGTCTTTACTGAAGACTTCTCTTCAGTGGGTCATATGATTGAGTGCATTCTGGCCCAGGAGTGTGAAGGTGAACGTAAAGCCTCTGGAGAAACGAACCGCCCTTGCCGTCTCTGCCTGGCCGGTTCCCCTCTTTCCACTGGGATTCTCCGTCTCTAACCCTATTACAGGGGCTGAGCCACTGGCTTACTGGTGCTCTTTCATGCCGACCCTAGGAGGGGTGCGTCACTTGAGTGGGTTGAGTCACTGATGTGATCTTCCTGTCTGGGTTGGCGCCCCCCTTTTGGGTTGTGCCGTGGCGGAGATCTTTGTGGGCTATACTCGGCCTTGTCTCAGGATGGTAAGTTGGTGGTTGAAGATATCCCTCTAGTGGTGTGGGGGCTGTGCTTTGGAAAAGTGGGTGGGGTTATATCCTGCCTGTTTGGCCCCGTCTGGGGGTATCGGATGGGGCCACAGTGTCTCCTGACCCCTCCTGTCTCAGCCTCCAGTATTTATGCTGCAGTAGTTTGTGTCGGGGGCTAGGGTCAGTCTATTATATCTGGAGTACTTCTGTCTTATCCAGTGTCCTGTGTGAATTTAAGTATGCTCGCTCTAATTCTCTGAGGATCTGACCTCTAGGACCATGTCTCAGGACTACCTGGCATGATGCCTCCTTGCTGTCCCCAGTCCACTTGGCCTTGCTGCTGCTGCTCCGGTTGCAACTGTTCTGCCTGCGGCTATGGAACCCTGACCTGTTCACCGGACATGCTACCTGTCCCAGACCTGCTGTTTTCAACTCTAGAGACAGCAGGAGCGGTAGAGATACTCTCAATGATCGGCTATGAAAAGCCAACTGACATTGCTCCTGAGGTGCTGACTTGTTGCACCCTCAACTACTGTGATTATTATTTGACCATGCTGGTCATGTTCTGTTATAATCTCCACCCGGGCACAGCCATAATAGGAATGGCCACCAGTCAGCCTGGTTCCTCTAGGTTTCTTCCTAGGTTTTGGCCTTTCTAGGGAGTTTCCTAGCCACCGTGCTTCTACACCTGCATTGCTTGCTGTTTGGAGTTTTAGACTAGGTTTCTGTACAGCACTGAGATATCAGCTGATGTACGAAGGGCTATATAAACATATTTGAATATATGATTTGAATCAGTTATTCAATGCACTTCTATGGGCTAATAGTAGTAAGGCCAAATTCAATGTTTTATCAAATGTATAAAAAGTGTATTTTCATGGGTACTAAAATTCTAAATCAAAATAGCTAAATGACCCTTGGTATGACCAACTTAAAACAATTCCATACTTTGTTACATTTTAGTCATTTAGGAGACGCTCTTATCCAGAGCGACCTTACGAGCAATTTGGGTTAAGTGGCTTGCTCACGGGCACATAGATCTTTCACCTAGTCGTTTTGGGGATTTGAAACAGCGACCATTCGGTTACTGGCCCAATGCTCTTAAAATCGCTAGGCTACCTGCCACCCCTGTTAGCTTGATAGAAACCCAGTCCTGGGCACTTAGACTCTGGAGGGATACAATATGCATTTCTTTAGTAATAAAGACAGGTGCTGCTGATAATATGCCAATGTCACCGAGGCAAAGGACATGTACGCCACGTAGCGGATGCGGTCTACAAAAAGATTGGCTTGTCATACTATTTTTGTCCAGACAGCATCCGATACATGGGCTAAATATAGTAAGACAGAGGGGCGCTGTTTCGCTCGGATTCTTGTCTGCGAGATCGTTTCACCCACTTGCGAATTGAAGGAAAGTTGGTGGATGCACAGTGCACTGTTCAGATGCTGGAATTATTTTGAATCAACGTGCAAAGGTAACCTACTTTATTGAAGTGAATGTTAGACAAATTTGATGGCAGATTAAATCCCATAGACACATTTGTAAGAGGGGTGCGACTGGAGGGTCTCAGACTGGCCTCTGCCAAATCACTAAGTCTGGCCCTGCTCACTACTTCTAACAATGTCCCATGAGGATGTTCTGAATGTGTCAAAGAACATCCTGTGGTTTAAGATTCAGTTTCCCCCCTCTGTTCTATTGAGAAAGGGAGGATGATGGGGGGGGGGGGGGGGGTCCATATGGTTTTAGTCATAAGCCTCCAGCCAGGAGAGTGAACCAGTGAAATATCACTTGACAGCCACTGTCTCTGGTATGTGCTACCCTACAGTCATGCCTCTCCAGCCATTGTACTGTGATCCACAAGGACAAAAGGGGAAACAAATGGCATACAAGCTGCGACAAACTCATTATGCGTCATTAAAAAGGCAATGAACCAAGGTGTTAGTCGATAAGAGCCATCCTTTTGCTTTTCTGATTACCCTAAAGCTTGTACACCAGAGAGCTGTACAAGAAACTCAAAAATACAGGCACTCTGCATTAGTGATGGGGGGGGCTTTGACTCAAAGTAACTTTTTTATTTTGCTAGGTAGCTTTCGCTAGTGTTAGTTTGCTGTACCTGCATCCTATAGTTTGTTCTCAGTTTTATTTTGAACTAGTGAGGCAACATGATTTCAGCAACTTTTATTTCCATGAAGGATCAAAACACGTTCTCATGCTCTAGTCTCTCTGCAGCAGACAAAGAGTGAGCAATATGCTTGTAACAGCAAATCACAATAAAAAAAATCTAATCACAGTTTTGAATAGCAATACATATATAAAATCGTGAGAGTCGCAATATCTGCACCTAAGTATCACTATAATATTGTAACGTGAGGTCCCTGGCAATTCCCAGCCCTACTCTCCATAGGCCAAACAATATATTTTAGTAGCTAAATGGGGACAGCTATGACAGGTCCAGATGGTATGAAGCCTGCATGTTGCCAAAACACCTGGCCCTGCTGGAATGGTCTTCACTGGGCTCCTCACTGATGCGTTATGGACACAAACCTGTAAAGCCATCGTGGAGAATTTCACAAGAGTACTCTGCTTCATCCCTGTCAAATTAGAATGACCTGAGTTCAGTTCCTACCAGCGAGATTGATGAACATCTTTTTTTTAAAGAGCCAGAGACAGTCCACTTCAGACATTCTCTTATATTTGGGAAACGATACCCCCCTCAGACCTGGGGAGACTGAGCTGGTGGCTTCCTGGTTTAATGTGTAAATGTTGGAATGCAGAGAATGTTAGGGGGCACGGGGTGGATGCTCCGCAGAATAAAGAGTATTTCAGATGAGGCGCTGTCACGGCTGGTTTGAATTATTCACACGTCTCGGCTGGACCGGCCTTGCAGAATGTGGCGATCGTTTTTAAGAGCTCCTCTCTGCAGCCATTACGGTGACCTCAGCGCTGGTTATTCCTGGACCCTTCAGGGTGAAGCAGAACCACATTTCCAGAAACAGCAGGGATACTGCCAAGGTTCCAAATGGGTCAATACACACAAATGGGAAGTGTGTAAACAAACACACTGACTGGAAACAAGCAAATGGTTGTGTCCCAGGCTGCAAAGGTTCTCATTGACATTGACCCTCTCACAGACCTTCACATATACACAAACATCTTGGCTGTATGCTCATACTAGGACTGGCGGTCTTGGAATTTGAGGTTATGGTAATTGGCCAGGCGAATGTACACAGGCTGGTAGGCCAAAAAAAGGGGAGGTCACAATTGTTTGTACACATGGATATGCTTCTTAACAACAACCTATTTGAAACAAGCCATTACACTTTGTTAGTCTCATGACATTATTATACATGTTATTACTTATAAATATTAAATCAACAAATTAAGAATTGCCAGATTGAGGGCATCGGTCGCATTTTGTACTGAAAGAGATTTGCCTACCTTGCCCTTGTCTGTTGGCTTTTCTGCAGATGATTATTTTTAAAAATAAAGAGCCTCTTGATGCACAAACCAAATGAGTTTTCACCCACTTTTCCCAAAATATTTGCAAAGTGTCCCAAACCCTGCAGCTATGGTCATTCAATGTCAGTGGAATATGTTCAACGAGAGGACACCGTAATGAGAAGGTAACCAAAGCTAATGAAAAACAGGCCTTTTACCAGAATAAATACAGACAGGCTACTTTAGAACATTTTCTGAGAGGACATAGGCCTAGAGAGAATCAGCACGCACACGCGCGTAATCAAAGCCACCAGCGTATATCAAGCAAATATTTCTCCTTTCCTTAACTTGTTTGGTGTAGGGGGCAGCATTTTCACTTTTGGATAAATAGCGTGCCCAAACTGAACTGCCTCCTACTCTGTCCCAGATCCTAATATATGCATATTATTATTAGTATTGGATAGAAAATACTGAAGTTTATAAAAAAACTGTTTGAATCATGACTGTATAACATAACTTATTTATCAGGCGAAACCCCGAGAACAAACCAAACAAACCAAAGTCTTTTCAGTATGTTTATGGGGAAACCAGAATTCTAAATCGACTTTCCTGCAGTTCCTACCGCTTCCACTGGATGTCACCAGTTTGTAGAAATTGGGCGAGGTTTTTCCTTTGTGTAATGAAGTACCATAGCTCATAACGAACGTCACTTCATGTGTACCTTTTGATAGAGGCGCGTAACCAGAAAAGTAGCGTCAGTTTGTTTTGCTCCTGTATTGAACACAGATCATCCAGTCTTCAATTTGATCGATTATATATATGATGTTTAGAAATACCTAAAGTTGTATTACAAAAGTAGTTTGAAATGTTTAGGCAAAGTTTACAGGTAACCTTTGAGATATTTTGTAGCGATGCTGCGTAAGTTGGAAGCGGTGTTTTTCTGGATCAAACACACCAAATAAATGGACATTTTGGATATGCCGACGGAATTAATCGAACAAAAAGGACCATTTGTGATGTTTATGGGACATATAGGAGTGCCAACAAAAGAAGCTCGTCAAAGGTAAGGCATGATTGATATTTTATTTCTGCGTTTTGTGTCGCGCCTGCAGGGTTAAAATATGCTACCATCATTGTTTACTGTTGTGCTATCATCAGATAATAGCATCTTATGCTTTCTCCTGAAAAGCCTTTTTGAAATCTGACATGTAGGCTGGATTCACAACAAGTGTAGCTTTAATTTGCTATCTTGCATGTGTAATTTAATGAAAGTGTGATGTATTTTTAATTTGGAGCTCTGCATTTTCTCTGGCTTTTAGCCATGTGGGACGCCAGCGTCCCGCCTACTCCAGAGTGGTTAAAACGTATTCAAAAACCTAGGCCTATCTTAGGCTTTCCGAAAGTGGGCTGTACCATAATGAATTGACAATGAAAGTATGGAGGGGAGAGATATGCTGCAGTTACTAAGATGAAACTGAAATCATTCAAATAGCGTCACTAATAGTGTATGCCGATTATTGAGGGGGAGAGATGTTTATTTTTGACTCTGAGGAACTATAAATTTGAATGGATGTTTAAAAATGTTTCGATTAAAAACATATTTTATACTTACTTGTTCAGACGTGTGCACTCCGCCAACATTAACAGGACAGAGAAACCAGACACAACATGCTCATATGGAACATGTAAATGGCATGAAATAAAACAAAACTTGTTTCTCACAAGTGTAGCAGGTTGTCCACTCAGAGGATGAGAATTTTAAAATGACAAATTAATACATGCATTAACAGAAATGCATGTAACCAAATGGTTGGCTACCACATGGGAATTCATTAAAGTGGATTGCGGGTGACACTTTAGCCTAGGCTACTATTCTACTTTGCGGGGATAGGAGGGTGGCAATTGTGTTGGTCTAGTGTAGGGAAGCATTCCAGCCAGGACCAGGCCTGATTAGACAGAATTTAAGAAAATATTCCATATCAAATTACACCATGCCAGGTTGGAGAGGATTGGAGCATTGTCCAGTTGACACAACATAAGTGCATTAAAAGCATCGGAGCCAGAATAAAACTGTCGACTGCTGTTGAGAAATTAGTAGCGAGACGCATCCAACCTTTTTAAAAATACCTATTTATTTATTAGTAAGCAATGAAAACATGCATTGTATGAAAGCCCACACAAACAAGGTTTTTACTGAAGTGTCATAGACTATAGAGTGCTATAGGTTAAGGAGATAAAGGTCTGTTTCCAAGGGGACCAGTGGAGTTGGCCCAAAGTGGTGTTAGATTTCCCTATCATATGAACACCCTGTGGAGGTGAACCACACATGGTCATACGAACTCTTCAGGAGAAAACTAGGAAGGGGCATCAGTTTACACCATAGATTTGGTTGGTTTATACAGACATGTTAGTCTGTTCAAGCACAAGACCTGGCACCAAAGTCATCCTGTATCCTTGAACAGCATGGTTTTAGTGTGGTGCTCTATGTACTGTACATCTAACCTTGACTGGAACTTGTTGGCAACATTTGAGGTGATGTGGAATACATTTAAGTTACAATTACCCTTCAGAATGCCAATAAAATAGATGTTTTTCACCACACTGGTGAGCTCTCCACAACTAACAATTTAGGTGGCCACGGTTCATGATCAAAATTCCATTTAAAACTGCGGACATAAGCAGCCAGGCACTGGTTCTGCCTAACTGATGAAAAAAGGGGCATGCACGTGTGAGTGATGTCACCTCCATCAATTGAGGCCAAAGGAGCAGAATGCCATTGCAATGCTAAACTCACATCTGCCCAACAAATGCACAGAGGGAGCGAGGGAGAGAGAGTGAGAGAGAGAGAGGGTTGAGCAGAGAGAAAGGGGTTTTACTGCAGTAAGCATCCAGCTGGTATCGATTACATGAATCATTTATATCAGAAGATCAGCTTAATTGGAACATGGGGGACAGCAATACTACTACCCCCCCAACATGGGGGACAGAAATATGACCAAAACACCTTATGTAACATGATAAACTCAGACCTAACAATACAAATTATGCTATACATTATTCTATATATAGTCTACAAAAGACAACTCAGACAGTGACAGAAGCTTATCCATGGGGATAAGAGAAAAGCAGGATATATGGACATGTGGCACAACAACAAGACCGCCATTATCATGAACAAAATACCTACGACAATGCCAACAGACGAAGAGCCGGAGGACCCATATTGTGGTGCTGCAGTCCACCACCTCCTGCATATTTAAGAGGAAGGTGAATTATTTAATTAAGTGGAACACTAGCATATTGGCCTGGAAAACATGGAACCCCAAAAACAAGTCTGCAGCTACTGGGTGGCAAGAGTAGAACATCTCAGCAGGGAAAGTATTCAGGCCCTTTCACTTTTTGCACATTGTTACGTTACAGGCTTATACTAAAACTGATTAAATAAATGTTAATCTACACACAACACCCCATGATGACAAAGTGAAAACAAGTGTAGAAATGTTTGAATTTATAAAAAGTCAAACTGAAATACCTTATTTACAGTTGAAGTTGGAAGTTTACATGCACCTTAGCAAAATACATTTAAAAATCAACTTTACAATTCCTGACATTTTATCCTAGTAAAAATTCCCTGTCTTCAGTCAGTTAGGATCACCACTTTATTTTAAAGGAAGTGAAATGTCAGAATAGTAGAGAAGGATTCATTTCAGATTTGATTTCTTTCATCATATTCCCAGTGGTTCAGAAGTTTACATTCACTCAATTAGTATTTGGTAGCATTGTCTTTAAGTTGTTTAACTGGGTCAAACGTTTCAGGTAGCCTTACACAAGCTTCCCACAGTAAGTTCGGTGAATTTTGGCCCATTCCTCCTGACAGAGCTGGTGTAACTGAGTGAGGTTTGTAGGCCTCCTTGCTCGTGCACGCTTTTTCAGTTCTGCCCACAAATTGTCTATAGGATTGAGATCAGGGCTTTGTGATGGCCACTCCAATACATTGACTTTGTTGTCCTTAAGCCATTTTGGAAGTATGCTTGGGGTCATTGTCCATTTGGAAGACCTATTTGCAACCAAGCTTTAACTTCCTGACTGTCTTGAGATATTGCTTCAATATATCTACATAATGTTCCAGCCTCATGATACCATCTATTTTGTGAAGTGCACCAGTCCCTCCTGCAGCGTCGCACACCCACAACATGATGCTGCCACCCCCGTGCTTCACAGTTGGGATGGTCATCTTCAGCTTGCAAGCCTCCTTTTCCTCCAAACATAATGGTCATTATGGCCAAACAGTTCAATCTTTGTTGTTTCATCAGACCAGAGGACATTCTCCAAAAAGTACGATTGTTGTCCCCATGTGCAGTTGCAAACCGTAGTCTGGCTTTTTTAATGGCGGTTTTGGAGCAGTGGCTTCCTCCTTGCTGAGCGTCCTTTCAGGTCATGTCGATATAGGACTTGTTTTACTGTGGATATAGATACATTTGTACCTGTTTCCTCCAGCATCTTCACAAGGTCCTTTGTTGTTGTTCTGGGATTGATCTGCACTTTTCACACCAAAGTATGTTCATCTCTAGGAGACAGAACGAGTCTCCTTCCTGAGCGGTATGATGGTTGCGTGGTCCCATGGTGTTTAAACTTGCTTACTATTGTTTGTACAGATGAACGTGGTACCTTCAGTCATTTGGAAATTCCTCCCAAGGATGAACCAGACTTGTGGAAGAGGTCCTGGCTGATTTATTTGGATTTCCCTGTGATGTCAAGCTAAAAGAGGCACAGAGTTTGAAGGTAGGTCTTGAAATACATCCACAGGTACAATGAACTCAAATGATGTCAATTAGCCTAACAGAAGCTTCTAAAGCCATGACATCATTTTCTGGAATTTTCCAAGCTGCTTAAAGGCAGTCAATTTAGCCCCACTGGATTTGTGACATTATTTCACTGTCTAAACAATTGTTGGAAAAATGACTTGTCATGTACAAAGTAAATATACTAAGACACTTGCCAAAACTATAGTTTGTTAACATGACATTTGTGGAGTGGTTGAAAAACACGTATTAAATGACTCCAACCTACGTGTACGTAAACCTCCGACTTCGACTGTACATAAGTATTCGGATCCTTTGCCATGAGACTTGAAATTGAGCTCCGGTGCATCCGGTTTCAATTGATCATCCTTGAGAATGTCCTACAACTTGATTGTACCACACCTGCCATTAATTAAATGAATTGGACATGATTTAGAAACGCACACACCTGTCTATGTCAGGTCCCACAGTTGCCAGTGCATGTCAGAGCAAATACCAAGTCATGAGGTAGAAGGACTTGGTCCTAGAGCGTCGAGGCATAGATCTTGGGAAGGGTACTAAAATGTAAAAGGCACGACAAGCCTGGTTGGAGTTTGCCAAAAGGCACCCAAAGGACTCTCAGATCGTGAGAAACAAGATTCTCTGGTCTGATGAAACCAAGATTGAACTCATTGGCCGGAATGCCAAGTCTGGAGGAAACCTTGCACCATCTCTACGGTGAAGCATAATGCTGTGGGGATGTTTTTCAGCGGCAGGGACTGGTAGACTAGTCAGGATCGAGGGAAAGATGAACAGCGCAAATTACAGAGAGATCCTTGATGAAAAGCGCTCTGGAGCAGGTTAGGACCTCGGACTGGGGCAAAGGTTCACCTTCCAACAGGACAACGACCCCAATCACACAGCCAAGACAACGCAGGAGTGGCTTCAAGACAAGTCTCTGAATGTCCTTGAGTGGCCCAGCCAGAGTCTGGACTTGAACCTGATCAAAACTCTGGAGAGACCTGAAAATAACTGCAACAATGCTCCCCATCCAACCTGACAGAACTTGAGGGTCTGCAGAGAAGAATGGGAGATACAGATCTGCAGAGCTTGTAGCGTCATCCCAAGACTCGAGGCTGTAATCGCTGCCAAAGGTGCTTCAAAGTACTGAGTAAAGGATCTGAATACTTATGTAAATGTAATATTTCCCTTTTTTGCGTAGTAATTATGGGGTATTGTGTGTAGATTATCACATTTTAGTGTATGACTAAAGTAATAAAATGGAAAAAGTATAGGTCTGAATACTTTCCAAAGGCACTGTATACTGTAGGGAGGTACAGTAAGTGGACTCTTCAAAGTCTGGGTGAGCCAAAATTCTGGTTAGCATTAAGAGATAAGGGTATATTGGAACCACAACAGTGCCACATAGGTCCTAGGACAGGAAGATATGGCTTTACAATTGCCATTTTAGCTACAACGCTTCATCTGTGTGTAATTTATCTCCAACACAGGGCTTTGGCCACTTCCTGTATGATATATATATTTTCTTTACATCACAGATCAGATTCGGTTCAAGTTCTCGATCTGAGTTAATCCTCATTTTACGTAATTAATTATTCATCCCCAACGGCTATTCTGTAACTCTGTGTCCACCAATCCTCAAAGAAGCAGTGGTCACACTCACCACAATGACAGAGTAACAATCACAATAAACAAGCAGGAATACAGCTTACTCCTATATCGCACAGCAACTTCATCAGATTGGTTCAACAGTAGCCAAAGGATAGCAGTAGTCCAGCCTGACACCGTGATAAAGTAGTATACTGTATATCTGACATTTGTAACCCATTTATGGA
This sequence comes from Oncorhynchus gorbuscha, assembly GCF_021184085.1. NCBI lineage: Eukaryota > Metazoa > Chordata > Actinopteri > Salmoniformes > Salmonidae > Oncorhynchus > Oncorhynchus gorbuscha. The sequence goes on along the minus strand of NC_060180.1, from coordinate 9,179,119 downwards.
ATAGAAGCAGCTTGTGATGTGCCAGTTGGAGCCTGTGCTGTCCCCTAGTGTTTAGTATGTCTATGACCAGACAGTAAGATTGGAAGAGGGGACAGAGTTGCTTTTCACACTACTGAGTAGAACCTTACTGAGCCGAGCCAATCTGTGCTAAATTTATCTGGTTATGCATTCACAGTAGTTGCTGGAACAGTGCTGGAAAGGACAATGTAAACAGTATATCCATGTGTAAGATGGTCCCCGGATCCAGTAGTGTTGTAGTTCTGGTTCCTACCTGCCAGGGCCTTGATGCGGGAGCGTTCAAACAGCCTGGCCGAGCTGTTCTCGTTGTCCCACTCGTCAACATCCCAGCGGTTGTTGACTGTGTCGCTACTATACTGCTGCTGCTGGATCTCCATGTGGTCGAAATCGGCGGCTACGGACGTCATCCTGACCCTTCAACTGTCACACATCGGCCGCTTCACATGAAGCCCTGTGGACAGAGGACATGACGTGTTTAGGAAAATTCAGATGTTTGATGGTTTTACATAAAATCAGTCAATGGTGTGTTAAGACAAGCATATGTACATAGCTTTTCCACTACATCCTAACATTGGTCTTTAATCTCAACACCTTAAAGTAGATTGTAAGTTTCAATGCTGATATGGCTTTGGTTATAGAGATTCTTACTAAGAGATTAAGTCATCTCCCCCTAATGTTTCAGACAAGTTGTGTGAATTTGTAAAGCTTGTTTGTAGTACCACCTCCTGGTGATTAAATGTTACTACTCCTACATTGTTAAAAAGCTTAATTCTACATTGTTGGTAAATGGAACAAACTGAGTGGGCTCCTTAAACTCAATGAGCTGGCTTTCAGAGCACCTATAAAACAGAAAGTTAGACAAATGTCTTACAATCTGTCCAACACCAAATACAAAAATATATGTTTTATTGTAGGACCACCCATATCACAGCATTTTCTAAACTTTCCTGGTAAACTACAAATCTCAGCAACATAACATTTCACACAGATCAAAGCAGAGTATGACTAATTACAACACAAAAACATACAATTGCAAATAGTATACACACCAAATCTAAAAGCCTCCACTCTAGTAGGCAGTACCCACCACCATCAGTAAGCTCCACCAAAAAATATGCTCATTGCAGTCTCAGCAGTCTTCCCCACTCCCAATTCTAGGCCCTGTGCTCTGCTACAGTCACAGTCATTCACCAGACTGGGACAGGCCAGTGTTAGCCTGATGAGCTCAGCAAATCCCTCCAGAAGTGAAGTCCATCTGAACACCAACAGTCAGCAAGCACTGGACAATGGTGCTCTGACTAATGTCTACTGTCTGAGGGGCAGCAGAGTTGTAGTCATAAGAGAAACACACATGGCTAAAACATGCATGCTGCGCAAATTATAAACACATCTTCACGTCGACGTTGGCCTTATATACGTTTTTGCCTTTTATTATTTCATGTAAATATCAGCCCTTATCACAGAGGCATGGCATAGTAATTGTTTTTCACTATCCATGTGCAGATGTGCCACAGAACAGTGTGAAGTGGGGACAAGATGGAGAGAGTTGTGCTGTACCACCCACCTCTTTGCTTAACAACCACTAAAACTAGACAGTTGCTAGGCTAAAAATACACTGCCTCTGGGATAGTGTGCTGCTGAAGTGGGTTAACACAGACTGTGCAACCGTGTAGAAGATACAGTTGAAGTCAGAAGTTCACATACACTTACGTTGAGTCTTTAAAACTAATTTTGCAAACACTCCAAATTTCTTGTTAAACTGTAGTTTTGGCAAGTCGGTTATGACCTCTACTTTGTGCATGACAAGTATTTTTTCACATCTCACTGTATCGCAATTCCAGTGGGTCAGAAGTTTACATACTCTAAGTAGACTGCCTTTAAACAGCTTGGAAAATTCCAGAAAATATCATGGCTTGGCTTTAGAAGCTTCTGTTAGGCAAATTAACATTTGAGTCAATTGGAGGTGTACCTGTGGATGTATTTCAAGGCCTACCTTCAAATTCAGTGCCTCTTTGCTTGACATTATGGGAAAATCAAAAGAAAATCAGCCAAGAAAAAAAAAAATATTGTAGACCTCCACATCCTTAGGAGCAATTTCCAAATGCCTGAAGATACCACATTCATTGGTACAAACAATAGTACGCAAGTATAAACACCATGGGACCACACAGCCGTCATACCACTCAGGAAGGAGATGTGTTCTGTCCCCTAGTGATAAAAGTGCAAATCAATCCCAGAACAGCAATGGACCTTGGGAAGATGCTGGAGGAAAGAGGTAAAAAGTATACTGTATATCCACAGTAAAACAAGTCCTATATCGACATAACCTGAAAGGTCGCTCAGCAAGGAAGAAGCCACTGCTCCAAAACCCCCATAAAAAAGCCAGACTACGGTTTGCAACTGCACACAGGGACAACGGTCATACTTTTTGGAGAAATGTCCTCTGGTCTGATGAAACAAAAATAGAACTATTTGGCCATAATGACCATCGTTATGTTTGGAGGAAAAGGGAAGAGGCTTGCAAGCCAAAGATTACCATCCCAACCGTGAAGCACAGGGGTGGCAGCATCATGTTGTGGGGGTGCTTTGCTGCAGGAGGGACTGGTGCACTTCAAAATAGATGGCATCATGATGGAACATTATGTGGATATATTGAAGCAACATCTCAAGACAGTCAGGAAGTTAAATCTTGGTCTCAAATGAGTCTTCCAAATGGACCATGACCCAAAGCAGACTTCCAAAATTGTGGCTAAATGGCTTAAGGACAACAAAGTCAAGGTATTGGATCACAAAGCCCTGACCTCAATCCCATAGAAGATGTGGGTAGAACTGAAAAAAAGTGTGAGCAAGGAGGCCTACAAACCTGACTCAGTTACGACAGCTCTGTCAGGAGGAATGGGCCAAAATTGACCCAACTTGTGGAAGGCTACCTGAACCGTTTGACCCAAGTTAAACAATTTAAAGGCAATGCTACCAAATACTAATTGAGTGCATGTAAACTTCTGACCCACTGGGAATGTGATGAAAGAAATAAAGCTGAAATAAATCATACTCTCTATTATTCTAACATTTCACTTTCTTAAAATAAAGTGGTGATACTGACCTAAAACAGGGAATTTTTACTCATAATTAAATGTCAGGAATTGTATTTGTCTAAGGTGTACGTAAACCACACACAAAATTGTCAGGACATGGGGAGGAGACTGCATGGTGATGACCAGCAGTGGTAGAAGAGATTAACACCAAGACTTTAAGGACAACACAGCAGAAAGTTATCTAGTGGTGAAAACAGCACACTGCAAGTGATGCTGGACATCAACACCTGCTGGACATCAACACCTGTCTACAGTACATAACAAAGACCAGAGGGACCAACCACTATTGATGGTTGAGAGCTATTGAACCGGATTTTACAAGCCATGTTGTTCAAGCCTCGCAAAGCCATCTGATCCCGCTGCACAGGGCAATGTTTAACGTAAGCTCGTGGGATCAGGCCACTTTGAAGCTTGAGTGATTGCGTGAGTGTTTATAATATAATAATATTATATTATAATGAG